>NC_080043.1:19851407-20151407 GCF_012489685.1 Lotus japonicus
AGGTGGTTTGTGCGGCTGGTTGGGATTCGGGGATAGGAGTGAGGGGATTTGAGGAGTGTTTGAGCATGGCAGATATAGGGAGTGCATCAAATAAATTCAAATCATCATCAGAAGCAAGTGCAGGCTTACTTGAATGTGCTGATGATCTAGTCACTCTGGCAGGAGGTTCAGTCCTTCTGACCACTTCAGCAGCTGGTTCCACCCGAGTAGGCTTCACCCCGATTCTGACCTGCTTCTTCTTCTTCTTCTTAGGAGGACCATCCTCATTGTCACTATCATCACCATCATCAGGCTTTCTCTTCTTCGTTTTGATCAGAGGGACATCTGATTCCTCAGAGGATTCTTCCAGAACCATCTTCCTCTGAACTTTCTTCTTGGGAGGAGAAGGAAACTCTGGAGCTGGCGGTAGTCTGCTGACGAAATCATCAAGATCAATTTCGAATCCTTGAGCCCTTAGGTCTTCAACATAGCACCTGATGGCGTCAGGATTGTCTGCCTGAGTCCACAGAGGGTAGTCAGTGAGAGGCATCCTTCTGCTTCTGATCTCAGAAGATGTGTCTTCATGAGCAGGAGCAATGTTCTTCTGGACCAAACCCATCTTCTTCAGAGAATTTGCAGTGAAGACATCACTGACAATGGTGCTCAGATCCTCTACACATCCAGCATTGACCAGATCTTGCACCAGGTTGCTTTCAATGAGAAAGTCTGAGAGCAGTCTCCCAAAGGGGATATATTTGATTGCTGACTTGATGGAGGCAGTGGTGCGAGACTTCCGGATGCATTCCTTCAAGTAGGAGAACAGGAAGTAGGGAAGGCAGATCTTCTTCTGGTCTTGGATGAAGAACAACATCACCTTCTGGTTGAAGTTGATGTAGTCTGGAGAACTGCCCTTCGGTCTCTGGTTTATGAAGTGGAGCAGGATCTTGTGCCAGATCCTGAGTTTGGGGTGAAGGTCCATCACCTTGTAACTCGTCTTGCCCGGTTTGTAAGTGGTGTACAGGGCCTGGTTGATTGTATCCTTGGTGCTGGGTTTCAGCTTCGATTCCGTGAGTTGGAAACGATACCCATAAGCAGTGTCTGCACCCAGCAAGTTCACGAAGGACTTCTCCGTGATGATGATCTTTCTGCCAAGAATATGAGATACCACCTGAGTATCATCGCAGTCGGCGTGCTTCCAGAATTCCTTGACCAATCTATCATACACCGGTCCTCGAAGTCTGTTGAAGTAATTTCCCCAACCTTGAGCTTGGACTTCGGGACGAAGATCATACCCATTTGTAGCCAGGTTGTCAAGGTCGAATCTCCATTCTGCCAGGACTTGGAGTTCATCAGGAGCATATACACAGTGAACGGCACAGCCCCGTTCTGCAATTGGAACACTCTGGTCTTGAGCTTGACCTTGATCTTGTGTCGGATTCTCAGGGCCCCTTTGACCCGTTGCTAGACCAACTACCATGTGAGGGAACTGAGGTGCATCTGCAGTAGATCTTCTGGTTTGACTCACCATCTTTGAAGCGGTTGAAGGTTTGAGGTAGAAGATGAAGGTTGGAAGATGAAGAGAGATCGAGAGAGAAATCGAGAAAAGCGGTTTTTGAAAAAGCAGAGAGAGCGAGAGTAAAAACCGGAAGTGAAAGAGATCGTGTGTGTATAGTGGGTTTTATCAAATAACCGTTGTTGATTCAAAAAGCACTTTAAGATCAACGGTTGAAAATTAAAGATAGATAGTAACAGTAAATACACAATCACACACAGGAGAGAAGCACATCTACACGCAATCATAACAGACTGTCACACGGGCACAAGGAACTATGCATCAGAAATACTGACACACGTGTTGTTGTCTCAGCTTCAGAGTCAGTACCAGTGGGTACACACACTCTGATTGAGTTACCTTCTGGACTAGACATCTTCTGATCAAGAAGTATCATAGTCAGAGGTTCTGATCCATCTTCACTCTGGACAAAAGTCCATGTTTAGATTTTTCAGAATAAAATTAAATCTATCCTCTGCTAAGGGCTTTGTAAAGATATCTGCCCATTGATGGTCAGTATCAACAAACTTCAGAAGAAGTACGCCCTTCTGTACATAATCTCTAATAAAGTGATACTTTACCTCAATGTGCTTTGCCCTTGAATGCAAGATAGGATTCTTACTCAATGAGATTGCAGCAGTGTTATCACAATAGATTGGGATATTGCTCTCAAGGATCTGATAATCCTCCAGCTGATGTTTCATCCAGAGCATCTGAGTGCTGCATATTGCTGCTGAGATATATTCTGCCTCTGCAGTTGATAGTGCAATGGTTGATTGCCTCTTGCTTGCCCATGAGACTAGATTGCTTCCCAGAAATTGACAATTTCCAGAAGTACTTTTTCTCTCTGTTCTATCTCCAGCATAGTCAGCATCACAGTAACCTGAAAGCTTATACTCTGATGTTTTCTTATACATCAAGCCAAGGTTAGTGGTGTCTTTCAGATACCTTAGGATCCTCTTAACAGCAGTTAAGTGGGTTTCCCTTGGATCTGATTGGAAACGAGCACATAAGTGAACACTAAATAATATGTCTGGCCTAGATGCAGTTAAGTATAGAAGTGAACCTATCATGCCACGATAGAGCTTCTGACATACTTTACCACTTTTATCTTCTTTCTCCAGAATGCATGTAGGATGCATTGGAGTCTTGGCCACTGTAGATTCCAGCATATTGAACTTCTTCAGAAGTTCTTTAGTGTACTTGCTCTGATGGATATATGTTCCTTCTGGTGTTTGATCAACTTGTATTCCCAGAAAGTACTTTAATTCACCCATCATACTCATCTCAAATTCAGCCTGCATCATCTCAGAAAATTCTTTGCATAGAGATTGATTAGCAGAACCAAATATAATATCATCAACATAAATTTGCACAATTAAGATATCATCTTTATAAGTCTTGCAAAAAAGAGTTGTATCTACTTTACCCCTTACAAACTCATTCTCCAGAAGGAATGAGCTAAGTCTCTCATACCATGCTCTGGGAGCTTGCTTCAGACCGTAGAGTGATTTCTTCAATTTGAACACATGGTCTGGTTTCTTCTCATCTTCAAAACCTGGGGGTTGATGAACATAAACTTCCTCTGAGATATAACCATTTAGGAAGGCACTCTTTACGTCCATCTGATGTAGAACTATGTTGTGATTTACTGAGAAAGAGATCAACAGTCTGATTGCCTCCAGTCTTGCTACTGGAGCAAATGTTTCGGTGTAGTCTATTCCTTCCTGCTGGCTGTAGCCTTGAGCAACTAGCCTTGCCTTGTTTCTGACTACATCTCCTTTCTCATTCAGCTTGTTTCTGAATACCCACTTCGTTCCAATAACATGGACACTCTCAGGCTTCTTCACTAAGCTCCAAACATCGTTCTTGGAGAATTGATTCAGTTCTTCTTCCATGGCCAGAATCCAATCCTTGTCCTGAAGAGCTTCATCTATGGACTTGGGTTCAATTAAGGACACCAATCCTTTCAGACTGAGCAAGGTCTCTTCAGAGGGTCTGAAGGCAGATCTGGTTCTGACTGGTTCGTCTTTGTTACCCAGAATCAATTCCTTAGGGTGAGCTGCAGTGATTCTGCTCTTCTTCAGAGTTTGTGAGTTAGAGGGACCAGCTTCTTCCTCTGGTTCATCTTCCTCTGGCTCATCTTCCTCTGGAGCTTTGCCTTTGTCAGAAACGTTAATGCTTAAATCTGCAAACTTTTCAACTAGCTTTGACTGGTCAGAGTCAAGCTTATCGTCAAATCTAACATGAATAGATTCTTCAATAGTCTTAGCATCAGTATTATAAAATCTAAAGCCTTTAGATCTCTCAGAGTAACCGAGTAATAGACACTTAGAAGACTTAGCATCAAATTTATGCAATCTATCCTTAGTATTGAGAACATAACAAACACAGCCAAAAGGATGAAAATAAGAAATGTTGGGTTTAATGTTCTTCCACAATTCATAAGGAGTCTTATTCAGAATTGGTCTCACAGAGATTCTGTTCTGAATGTAACATGCTGTATTTACTGCCTCTGCCCAAAAGTGCTTAGCCATGCCAGTTTCTTGGAGCATGGTTCTAGCCATCTCCTGAAGAGTTCTGTTCTTCCTCTCAACAACACCATTTTGTTGAGGAGTTCTGGGACAAGAGAAATCATGTGCAATTCCATAGGAATCAAACAGACTCTCAAACTTGTCATTCTCAAACTCTCCACCATGGTCACTTCTGACACGCACAATCCTACAAGCCTTCTCGTTTTGCACTTGAGCAATGAAGGTAGAGAACACAGCATGAGACTCATCCTTGCGGGTTAGAAACTTTACCCATGTCCAGCGGCTATAGTCATCAACGATAACCATCCCATATCTCTTGCCACCTATAGACTCAGTTTTCACTGGTCCAAAAAGGTCGATATGCAGAAGTTCCAACGGCCTTGAGGTTGAGACAACATTCTTTGCCTTGAAAGGGACTTTTGTGAATTTGCCTTTCTGACATGCTTCACAAAGAGCGTCTGAAGCGAACTTCAGATTGGGTAAGCCCCTGACAAGGTTTAGCTTGCTCAGCTGAGAAATCTTTCTCATACTGGCATGCCCTAACCGTCTATGCCATACCCACTGCTCTTCATTAACAGACAGAAGGCACTTCACATTCTGAGCCTCCAACTCAGATAATCTGATCTTATAGATGTTGTTCTTCCACTTGCTGTTAAACAGAACAGAGCCATCGATCTGACTTACAGCCCGGCAGGACTTTTGATTGAATATAACATCATAACCCTTGTCAGCTAATTGACTTATAGACAATAAGTTATGTGTTAAGCCGTCTACCAATAACACATTATCAATGCATGGACTACTATCTACACAAATAGTACCAGTACCAACAATTTTACCTTTTTCATTTCCTCCAAAGCCAACTTCGCCTCCAGGCTTAAGTTTCAGCTCTCGGAACATACGCCTTTCTCCCGTCATGTGACGCGAGCATCCACTGTCCAGATACCATGATTGGTGTTTCAGTGGAGCTATCAAGGATATCTGCAACATAGATAATCTTGTCCTTAGGTACCCACTTTCTGGGTCCTTTCTTGTTAGTTAGCCCAGAGGTTCTGATCACCTTGGGTGTCTCAACATGATATTTTAAAGGAATATTTGCGTGATATTTAGTCATAGAGAAAGATCCCTTTTTAAGAGGGTTTTTATCAACTTTAGCAGGTACAGGATCAGGCAATATGGTACCAGAGGGAACAAAGCATTCATACAAGGATTTAGCTTTAGACACAGAGGGCTCATTTCTAATTGGTTTAGAATAGCCAATGCCATGCATTCCATTTCTGCTTACGCCATAGATCATTGAAGCCATTAAGCTTCTATCCACGCTTTTAGCTAGGAATCTTTGAAAAGACTTTTCATACTTAGATTCATTTCTACAATCAGAGGCATCACAGGCAACAATTTCTTCTAACTTAGCAATCTGGTTCTTAAGCACAGAGTTAGAATTGATCAAAGCATGATTATCATTTTTCAAATCAGAAATAATTTTCTCATGTTCAGAAGGAGTTTTGGAAACAGCAGATAAGTTCTTTTTCAGCTTCTTATGCTTAGACAATAAGGAGTTATACTTATCCATGATATCAGACAATGCATGTTTCAGTTCAGAGGTAGAGAAAGAAGCGAATACCTCATTTTCATCGTCTGAGTTAGGATCTCCTTCTGATTCTGAGTCAGAGTCAACAGCTTCCTTTGACTCTGCTCCTTTGTCTTTGACAATCGCCATGAGTCCTTGGACTTCACCATCAGAGTCAACATCCTCTGACTCTGATTCATCAAAGGTCACCATCAGACTCTTCTTGGTCTTGAAGTGCTTCTTTGGCTTCTTGTCCTTCTTCAACTTTGGACAATCACTTTTGTAGTGCCCAGATTCTTTGCACTCAAAGCATGTGACTTCCTTGATTGAAGACTTCTTCTGGCCTGAGGACTCATACTTTCCTTTTGCCTTTCCAAAGCCTTTGAACTTGCTCTGCCTGTGCTTCCAGATGCGGTTGAGTCTCTTGGAGATCAGAGTCAGCTCATCTTCATCAGAATCTTCTGATGCTTCTTCAGATTCCTCTTCTTCAGCTTGAAGAGCTTTTGACTTCTCAACCTTAGCCTTTTCAGATTTGGATTTCAAGGCTATGGACTTTTTCCTCAGATCTTGTATCTCTGAGCGCTTCAGCTCATGGCATTTCAAAATGCTGATGAGTTCTTCTAAACTCATATTCTCAACGTCTCTCGTGAGCTCTATTGAAGTCACCAAAGGCATCCATATTTCAGGAAGACACCTGATGACCCTTATGACATGATCTTTTGTTGTGTAGCTCTTGTTGAGAGGTCGTATGCCAGCTACAAGCAACTGAAATCTGGAGAACATTTCTTCAATGGACTCATTTGGCTCCATGATGAAGGATTCATACTTTTGGATCAAAGACAATGCCTTTGATTCTTTGACTTTCTTGTTTCCTTCATGAGACATCTTCAGAGATTCGAAAATGCCTTTTGCAAACTCACGATCTGTAATCTTCTGGTACTCTTCATAGGAAATAGCACTTAGAAGAATTGCTCTTGCTTTGTGATGTTGTGAGTACAGCTTCTTTTGATCTGCAGTCATCTCTGACCTTGGGATCTTCTTGCCATCTGCATCAACTGGACGCTCGTAGCCATCCACAATAATATCCCAGAGATCTGCATCGAAACCCAGAAAGAAACTTTCCAGTCTATCTTTCCAATATTCGAACCTTTGACCGTCGAACATAGGAGGCTTTGCATTGTAACCATCTCTTTGAGTTTCACTGGTGGTGGCAGCCATTGTTTTTCACACCGGCCCGGATCACTGAACACTGTTAGGTGTGGTAATCAGAACTTGCGCTCTGATACCAATTGAAGGTATGAAAAACGGTAGAAAGGGGGGGTTTGAATAACGTTTTCAGTATAAAACTTCCACCTTAAAGATTTTGACAAATCTTTCGAGAACTTAAGTGCTAAAGATAAGAGATAGAAAAGCACACAAGGATTTTATCCTGGTTCACTTGATAAATCACTCAAGCTACTCCAGTCCACCCGTTAAGGTGATTTCTTCCTTCTTAGAATGAAGGCAATCCACTAATCAGGTAAGAGTTACAACTGCACTTGAAACCTACAAATGACTAACAATTACACTGACTTAGCTCACACTAAGATTCACTCTCTTAGTCTTCTCTAGGATCCGATCAACCTTGATCTCCTAAAGGAACTAAACAAACTGTTTATCAAAGAATTGTTTACAAGAGATTTGCTTCTAAAAAGCTAATAGTAAACTCAATGAATTTCAGATGAAAGAAAACTTAGAAGATTTTCGAATATGTCTTGCGTATGTGAATGCTTCTAGTGTTTCTTTCAGTCTTCAGCCTCTTTATATACTCCAAGGATTAGGGTTGAGCAATGCATGGGAAATGCTACCGTTGGAGGGCAGTTCTGGAAAATCCAGCTTCTGCTGTGGCTGAGAACGTTAGGTAGGTCGTCAGGAAGGTACAGTAGCTTTTGTACTTGGATAGCGACGCGACCTTTAAACCTAGGAGACTTCTGATCAGGGGAATGCTTCATATTGGAACTTGTGAAGCCGGTTGATCAGAGTCAGAGGGAAAGCACAGATCCTCTGACCATTGTATCTTCTGATTCTGAACTCAGAGGGAAGAACATGGCCTTCAGAGTTTCTTGCTTCTGGACTTCAGAGTTTCCACTATTCAGCTTCTGGATCTTCAGAGTCTTCTACACCATCAGAACATCTGAACCTTCAGTGTTTCTTGGTTATCAGAACTTCTGGATCTTCAGAGCTTCTAGTGACTGAGTCCACATCAAAGTTTGTATAACTTCAGAACTTCTGAAGCTTTTCCACTGTTCATACTGAACATGGTGAATGCGAAAGCGTTGCTTGGGTAGCTCTTTATACACAGTGCTTCTGATTTGTGTGAGATTGAGTTGAGGTCAGAACCTGCAAATAGCACACTCAGAAAAACACGTTAGAGTACCACAATTGTTCATATCAAAAGGTTAACTTGTAATCATCAAAACATAGAGTTGTACTACTAGATCAAAACTTGATCTTACAGCTACATACCTAGACAACCTGCCTGCTCTGATCAGTTCCTCCACCTTGTCCTTGAGGTTCAGGCACTCGTCTGTGTTGTGGCCCTGACTGTCGTGGAATTCACAAAATCTCTTCGAATCCATCTTGTCCCCTCTTGTCAGAAGTGGAGGGGGTCGGTCCCTAAGGTCGGTGGAGGACTTTTCCCTCAGGATGCGCGACAGGGAGGAGTTCAGTGGAGTATAGCTATCATACTTCTTCCGCTTCGGCTTCCGTTCGTCCTGACCCTTCCGTCGGGACTCCCGGGTCGAAGGTTGATCTTTATGCTCTTTCATCTTCTGCGGTCCTTTGATCGCGAGTGTCTGACTCGCGGCTCGTAGGGTCGCGGCGTCTTCCATGTTTATAAATTTCTCTGCCCGGGCTAAAAATTCCTCTAGAGTGTCAGCAAAGGTCCTGGAGCGAGAGCTGCGGTCGCAAGGACCAACCCAGTGTCGGGGAGGAAACCGGTGATGTCTCCGGCCTCCTTGTTGAACCGATTGAGAAATGTCTTCAGAGACTCCTTCTCTTTCTGCTTAGCCAGAGCTAAGGTTTGTGCGGTCTTAGGTATGCTGCGGACCGAGGAGTACTGAGATAAAAAGCAGGATACGACCCCGTTCCAATCGTGCAGGGAGTTGCTCGGCAAGTTCTGAAACCAGTTCATGGGCCCCATTTCGAGGTTCATGGGGAAGCATCGGCAGTACAAGGGGTCGCTGGCCCCGGCATACTGCATCGCGCCTACGAAGAAGTTCACGTGTTACTGCGGGTCGGTGTCTCCTTCGTAGAGTTTCACTTTGGGTCGCGCCCACCCCTGGGGGAAAGGGAAAGTCATAACTTCAGGGGATAGAGGACCTCCAATCGGTGTTGGATAGGTGACAAGTGCATTGTTGGACCTTGGTCGGTAGTGAGTTCTGCCCCGAGTCGGGGAAGGGCTCCTTCGCCTGGAAGGGCTCCGTCGGGGAGAGTGGTGTCTCCTAGGTGTATGGCTAACCACTCTCTTCGCCGCTGGTGCTCGGCGGAGCTCTTCCTGGTAGTAGGGGTTGGGTTTTGGCCCCCGCTCGTTTCCCCTTCCTGGGAAAACGCGTGTTGAGGGCGCGAGTGAATCTCCTGCTCTTCAAGTTGGCGTAGACGCGCTCGGAGCATAAGAATTTCCTCCTGAGCGTCTCGGATCCTGACGCTGCGGACTTTCTCCCTTCCTGCTCCGTCGTCTTCTTCCATAGCCCTGATGCGTGCCTCCAAGTGGCAGAGTGCCTCGTGGGCCGCACGTGGGGTAATGGTCGCGGGCTCTGGTGAGTGACGGGGCTTAGGTTGAGGAGTTGGCGGAGGTGGGTGTTGGGGTTGAGGAGGAGGAGTTCTGCGATCCGTTGAATCGTTGATTGTCTCCACATGGCCTTCAGGAGTTGGTATAGGACGGTGCGAAGTCTGACGTGTTTCCACCATAGTTTGCTAGCAGGTGACTTGAGACGACGGCACGCGGTGTTGGGAAGAGTTTTACCAGAGTCCCCACAGACGGCGCCAATTGATCAAGCTACCCGTTGACAAGGGGTAGGAGAGGGGGAATCTGGACGCGCAGAAGGGGCCTCATGCAAAGTACTCTGATGCTAAAGTCAGTAAGGAAAGTAGTGAGAATGGTTAAAATGGTGAGAATACGTTACCTTTCAATAGAAGAGAGGCTCCCCTTATATAGGGGAGGTGGGTTTAGGGTTGGAGCCATGCAACGTCATGCATGGCTCGTACGCAGGGCACAGCTTGCCGTTGGATTACCTGCGGTACCTGCAGAGGAACAGTGATCCAACGGTCTGGGGCCCCTATGGATCTGTACCTGCCAGCCTACTCCCTAGGGTGGTTGGCCTAGGTCAACCCCTATTCGGTGGGCCCTAGGTCTTGTCCTTACCCTAGGTGGTAGGGCCCATAAGCAGGATCTTCCCAGGCTCCCTAACCAGGGATCCTCATACTAAACCGTCCCACGTCAGGGACGTCCTGTGGGGACCGTGGTCGCCTCGAGTATCCTGTCCGTCCCTGGCCAGAATTCCCCGGAACAATGTGGGTCTTCTAACGCACCCCCTCACGTCTAGGACTGAACAACCTGGAACATGGGATCAACAACAACGGCTGACCCGATTATGGGAGGTCTCCACAACAAACAACAAATGGATCTAGGATAGGCTCTGATACCAAATTAGAAATTGGGTGGCCTATACTCAACCACAAAAGCTAGCTCAAGAGTTGAGGTTTGCACAACCCTTATAAATGTTATCTATGCTCTATCTCTAGCCAATGTGGGACTTCTAACAAACTCTGAGTACCTCTCATCTCATAAATAAAGCAGAGACACAAGAAAAGGGATTGAATTGTGTAATGAAAAATGACATTTTGAAACAAATATTAATTCTTAAAAGCTTTTCACAAAAGAGTTTGGTGCAACGAATAATGTATGAGCAGTTAAGAACTGAAGCAATTAAAATAACACAAGAGATTTTATCCTGGTTCATCATAAATCGATGGGCTACACCCAGGCCTTGGTATCCACCAAGAGTTTCCACTAAGCAAGTATTAATGACTTCTCCTTCACTACTATTCTACAAGACATATCCTAACAAGTATTCTCAAGGACATCTTCTTAACAAGTATTCTCCAGGACTTTTCCTAAATCTGAAAGAAGATTTTTTTTCTTCTACTTAGATCTCCTCACAAAGAGGGATATAGAAAGTTTAAGATCAATCTATACTTTTCAAGTGTGTACACAAGATTTGACACTAATGAATATCAAGAGTGTTTCAAAGAGAGATTAAACGTGTGAGTGCTCTGAAGATGTTGAACAAGAGATTTCTTAAGACTTTTTGCTTTAGCTTGTTAAGACTTTTTGTTAAGAATTTTTGGCCAAAAGTGGGTGTGATAGGGGATGTTACCTTTATGGAAATGGAATTTTGTAGGTAATGTGTGTTGCTCTTAGTTGAGAGGGACGTTTCATCTTTTTTTTTAGTTACAAATGGAAGATAACAAAGAAACAAACTAATCTAAAACATCCTGGCAGAGCAAGGACACAACAAGCGCTAGAGGCAATCTCCACACCCGCCAGCTGCAGCTAACTCGAGTCGCATACTTGGCTAAGGCGTTTGCTACCATGTTCCGCTCCCTAGGAATACAACGCACTGAAACATTCCATCTACGATGGAGAAGCTCACGGATTTGTTGAATCATGTCTCGATGCCAAAACTGATTCACATCCCTTGACCCTGTAACCACATCAACCAACTCTGCACAATCTGAAAAGCAAACCACGCTTCGATAACCCAGGTCCCACACATGTCGCAACCCTTCAAGGAGAGCTCTAGCTTCTGCCAAGAATGCATCACCAACTCCAAATGACCCTGCAAACCCAGATAACCACCGTCCCTGCCGATCACGGACCACCCCGCCATCGCCAACAACATTCGATCCCGGAATCATACTCCTGTCTGTGCATAACTCCATCGCCCCTACCTCAATGTCCTTGTGTCTCATATGTGCTTCCCCTCCAGTCTTAATCAACTTCAAGCGCCCCCATCTTTGGAACTCAACCACTACAATCTGCACATTACGAAGAACCACTGCCATTGTCCACGGTTGGGGTTCAAAGATAGCATTATTTCTCCAAGTCCATAAAGTCCACATCACAGCACAAACCAAGGCATGATCCGCATGTTGCAAGTTGTCCTTGTGTCTCATATGTGCTTCCCCTCCAGTCTTAATCAACTTCAAGCGCCCCCATCTTTGGAACTCAACCACTGCAATTTGCACTTTACGGAGCACGTACCACTGCCATTGTCCACGGTTGGGGTTCAAAGATAGCATTATTTCTACAATTCCATAAAGTCCACATCACTGTACAAGCCAAGGCATGATCCGCATGTTGCAAGTTAGAAACCAGCCATGGACGCAACGCTGTAGCTGCTAAAACCGATGGCAGCATGGCTCGAAAATGACTCCACACTTGCTGAGCAACTGGACACGAACGCAGGATGTGGTCTACATCCTCAACCTGAGCACCACAGCGGCCAGAAGCAGCAGAATTTGCCAAATTACACCGCTGTCTTCGTTGATTCATCGGTAGTGCTTCCCTCACCGCCAGCCATAAGAAGAACCTGACCTTCTCTGGAGCTCGACACTTCCAAATCAACTTCCAAACGCGCGATGGTGAAGTGTCATTCCCGGTTAGGAGTGCATACGCTGATGAAGTCGAGTACCTTCCATTGTTCTCACTCCTTCAATAATATGTTTTCATATTGAAAAAAAATGTATTTTAGTATTAATTAGATTTAATTATTAATAATATTTATATATCAATATTTCTTATATTTAATTTTAATATTTAATATTTTTCCTAAATTTTTCATATTATATCTATTTAATTTTTCTTGAAAAAAAATATAAATATTATTAAGAAATACTTAATATTATAAAAATTATTATTATTTAATTTTAACTATAAAATTTTATTAATAACTAATTAAAGTCAATTCTACTCACTATTATTATTATTTAAAGTATTTCCTCAAGTTACGATTAATATGGGAAATTAAAAAAGTTTAGAATTAGTAATTAATATAATCTATATAATATACTAAAGGAAGGTTTTTTTCTAGAGGGTTTTGCCACGTGTCACCCCCACATCATCCCAATAAAAAATATACAAATTTTGTTTTTCAATATTAAATCTACATGTTTTTCAATATTAAATCTGCATTAAGAAAACAAATATTTTTACTTTTTAAAAGGAAGTCTGATCACATATGGTTTATATGTTTTCCATTACGTTCAAATTTTTTAAAGCAAAAACAAATCTAATTTTATATTCAAAAAAACTGAACAAATAAATAAAGATTGTTTAAAGAAAAAGACATCCACGTTCAAATTTTTAAAAGCAAATCTGATCACATATGGTTTTGGTCCTGTTGGTCAATTCGCAAGTGTACGAATACCTCCGGGTTTTAATTTATCGAACCACAGGGAATTGGAATGTGAATTCAGTTTAAGAGTCAAGTTCAAGGTTGAAAAGCGAGTAAAATTCAGTTTTAATGATTGGTTGTTTCTTGAGTTTGTAAAAAGACAAGTGATCAAGTAATAAAGCGATTGAAATTTAGAGATGAGATTGCCTTGGGTTCTTGCTCAACAAATTCAGTTTTAGCAAACCTTCCTATTCAATTAATCCTGAGTCTCTCCTTGATGTTCTAGCCTAGATAGTCATCTATCGATGCCTCGTAAAGAAAACTCTTTCTAAACAAAAGATAGATTCAATTCCTTGATAACCTAAACATTTGTTAGAAGCACTAAGCATGCATTTCAGGCCAACAAACCCCAACCCTTCCTCTATTCCTAGCAGCAAGTATAGAAGAGGTAATCTCACAACAAGTCTCAATTCTATAACAAACTATCGTTATGTTTATAGAAAAGTAAAAAGCTAGCATGCATTCAAGCTTGGAAGATAAATCATAGAAGTGAGATTCAAGGGTTTACTCAGAACAACATGAATAGAAAAGGATTGATAGCTAAAACATTCAAAGTCTTACAAAGAACCCAAAACAAAAGGGGTTTTAGCCAAGCATGGCTATAGAATCCATACAAGAAAAGAAGGATAAAACCTGGAACATGGACTTGGAGAATGCTTCTCCTCAAGCTCCAGAGCCTAACCCTACTTCTAACTTATTTAGGAATGTATAGAAATGACAAAAGTTACAAAAGAAATGACAGAAAGCCTATTTATAGGCAAACAGGTCGAGTCTGGGCGCTCAGGCGCCAATTAAGCACGCATGAGCGCCAATTCCAAGCCAAAACAAGCTCTCTGGAGGTAATTGGCGCTCAGGCGCTCAATCAGGAGCGCTCAGGCGCCAATTCCTTTCTAGCATCATGTAAACAGCGAATCAATTGGCGCTCAAGCGCTCAACACGAGCGCCTGAGCGCTCTCTACATGCTAGAAAGCCTCTTGACCTTCTTCTTAACTCCCCTTTAAGCCTCCCTTCAATTTTCCAAGCCTTTTGACCTTCTTTCTTCATCAGTTTTCAGACCTAGCTGCTTGGGAACATAGTAAGGAAAATATCTAGGATTTCCAAGAGTTTATTAGCACAAAAGACCCTCAATTCAAGTAGAAAAGATATGCAAGTCCTAAACTTACTTAAAATGCATGAAAGGTCCCTATAAAACTATGAAACTACCAAAACAAAGTAAAAACACAAATAAAGATAAAAATGCATGAGAATGCATGAAACACTACATGAGACTCAACAAAAAGACTCAAAACAAACTAAGAAATGACCCTAAAAACACTACTAAAATAGGGTCATCAGGTCCGTTATTATGTTCAAATTTATAAAAGCAAAAACAAATCTAATTTTATACTAAAAAAACTGAACAAAGTTTAAAAAAAAAAAGACATCCACGTTCAATTTTTGTAATGGACAAGCAAATCTAATATATTACATTTGTTTTTAAAAAGATTGTTATTAACTCTACATATCAATCACTATTATTTATACTGCGTTTCTCGGACTAAAATATCATATTTCCCATTCACATTGTTAGAGATACCATAGCTTACACAACATGAATTCTAAGGTTTGATTGTGGTTTTTTTAAAAAATTTAATTTAAGTACCTTCTTACCTACTTGATAATTTCTGCAACTTGAACACCAATTACTCAAACATGGACGCCAGACAAGCTAGATGGAACATACAATTAATATTGAGAAATAAAAGAAAAAGACAGCATCCCATCAACCATCCAAACATAATTGTTCCAGGTATGAATTTTTATCATTGTTTGTAAGTATAAATTTTATAATCTTTACTTTTAATCTAAAGAACTATGACACCAACACCAACAAATCCTATATAGAGAACCATTATAACCTATGTGATAATACTATATTGAAGTCCAAAAGGAAATATAAAGAAAAATAGTCAAACATGAAAACAATACTATATAATCTACTTTACTTTTTCTTATAGAAAAACCGTCAACTACCTCATGAAATTCTCACTCATTCACCCTTATGCCATGCAAAATTAAGATGCAGGTTATCAAACAACTGTTTCTGAAAAGCCTAATGTTCCACACGAAAGCTGCAGTCATAGCAAAACTACAGTGACCAATGAAGGTGTGAAAAACGACTAGAAGGGGGGGTTGAATAGAGTTTTGAATATAAAAACTTTCCCCTTAAGATTTAAAGTAAATCTTTTAGGTTTCTCTGAGATAGAAGGTGCAGCGGATAAAGATAGAGAGAAGAGAGAAGCACACAAGTATTTTATCCTGGTTCACTTGATAAATCCCTCAAGCTAATCCAGTCCACCCGTTAAGGTGATTTCTTCCTTCTTAGAATGAAGGCAATCCACTAATCAGATAATTATTACAACTGCACTTGAAACCTACAAGTGACTAACAATACACTGACTTAGCTCACACTAAGATTCACTCTCTTAGTCTTCTCTAGGATCCGATCAACCTTGATCTCCTAAAGGAATCACCACTAAGATACACAGATCCTAGTCTTCTTAAGGATACTGACCTACCCGGTCCCTTAAGGAAAATCAAACAACTGTTTGAGGTTGGTGTTTACAAAGGTTTGCTTCTAAATAAGCTGAGTGTAAACTAAATAAGAACAGATGAAGAAAGTGGAGGCTTGAATCTTTTCTTGTATTGCAGCTCTTGGTTTCTCTCTCTTAGTCTTTCTTCTTTTCTTCAGCCTTAAATAGTCCAAGGTGCAAAGGATATTTCTGTTGAGAGAATATGACCGTTGGAGGGCATTTCTGGAACTTCCAGAACCTGCTGTGGCTGAACCTTGGTAGGTAGGCTTGTCAGAATAGTACACTGCTCTTGTACTTCTTGATAGAGACATTTGCCTTTAACCAATGACTTCTAATCAGAGGAATGCTTCGTGTTGGAACTTGTGAAGCTTGGTGATCAGAGTCAGAAGGATGCTTGGATCCTCTGACCTTCGTAACTTCTGCTTCTGGACCTTCAGAGCTTCTGGACCTTCAGAGCCTCTGGTCCCTCAGAGCTTCTGGTCTTCAGTTCTTCTGATCCTCAGATCTTCTGATCCTCTGATCCTCAGATCCTCTGATCTTCAGATCCTCTGATCCTCAGATCCTCTGATCCTCAGATCCTCTAATCTCCAGATCCTCTGATCCTCAGATCCTCTTATCTTCAGATCCTCTGATCCTCAGAACTTCTGACGAATATATCTTCTGGTGTCAGAATCAGAACCTGTTTGTCAAAACACTCAAGACAAACATTAGAGTATCATAGTTGTTCATCCACAAATAAATACTTGTTATCATCAAAACATAGAGTTGTACCACATGACCAAATCTTGATCTTACAATCTCCCCCTTTTTGATGATGACAAAACCATGTATTTTGATGAACAACTCTAAACAAATAAACTGAATACACTCAGAGTATAAGGTATCAGAGTTAAAACTTATCCTGATGTGTATAGTTTATCTTGCTCCTTCTGAATCCAAGACTCATGCTTGATTCTGAGCTAAGCTCCCCCTGAATCTAATACTTAATATCAACGTTAGTAATATCTAGATTCTGAGCTAAATAATATAGGAGTTGTCAAGATACTATAAGTTCTCCCCCTTTTTGTCATAAGCAAAAAGAATGAAGGTGGAAAAAAAATAGTAAGAGCATAAAACGAAATACTCCCCCTCAGAAGGAATACCAAGGGATACTTGGCTTCTGATTAGTGTATCTTCTGATGTTGTTGCTTCTGGTTTGACAAGTTCTGAGTCTTTGTTTCTTTCTGAAACAGTCATGCTCATCTCTGCAAGTTTTTTCAGCTAGCTTTGACTTGTCAGAGTCAATCTTATCATTAATTCTAACATGAATAGCGTTCAGAATATCAACAGAGGGGTTCTTATCAAAAACCAATGATTCCTTGACCAAATCTTACTCTACTGAAACATCCAAGATCAACTTCACCTTCAGGTTCAAGTTTTGGATCTTGGGACATATGCCTTTCTCCCGTCATGTGTTGCCTGCATCCACTGTCCAGGTTCCATGGTTGGAGTTTCGATGGACCTATTGAAGATATCTGCAACATATATAATCTTATCCCTAGGTACCCACTTTCTGGGTCCTTTCTTGTTAGTTAGCCCAGAAGTTCTGACAACTTTGGGTCTTTCAGCAGGATAATATAAAGGAATTTGAGCATGATATTTTGACATAGAGAAAGTTCTTTTCTTAAGAAATGATGGAGCAACTTCAGAAGGTTTAGAATAACCAATGCCATATATTCCATTTCTGCTTACGCCATAGATCATTGAAGCCATTAAGCTTCTGTCTACGCTTTTAGCCAGGAATCTTTGAAAAGATTTTTCATATATAGATTCATTCTTATTATCAGAGGCATCATAAGCAATAACTTCTTCTAACTTGACAAATTAATTTTTGAGCACAGAGTTAGAATACACTAAAGCATGATTATCATTTTTCAAATCGGAAATAATTTTCTCATGTTCAGAAGAAGTCTTAGAAGCAGCAGAGAAATCCTTTTTCAATTTTTTATGCTTAGTCAATAAGGATTTATACTTATCCATAATATCAGACAAAGCATGTTTCAGTTCAGAGGTTGAGAAAGAAGCGAATACCTCATTTTCATCGTCAGAGTCTGGCTCTTCCTCTGATGCAGATTCAGCGTTAGTTGCATCTTTTGACTCTGCTTCTTTGTCTTTGACAATAGCCATGAGTCCTTGAACTTCACTGATGACCCGGGTTTATATGATGTTTTTAGGGTTTTTCCTTGTAGGTTTTGAGTCTTTTTCTTGTGTCTCATGTAGTGTTTCATGCATTCTCATGCATTTTTATCTTTTCTTGAGTCTTTGTTTTGTTTTGGTAATTTTGTAGTTTTATAGGGAGTTTTCTTGCATTTTAAGTTAAGTTTAGGACTTGCATGATTTTCTTTTGTTTTATGAAGGACCTCTTGTGCTAATGAGCTCTTGGAGCTTCTAGAATCTTCCTTGACTTGTTGGTTAGGTTTGGAGAGCAGAAACTGAAGGAGAAAGAAGGCCAAGAAGCATGGAATTGATGGAGAACTTAAAGAGGATTGAAAAGAGGAGTTTCAGAAGCCAAAAAGTCCTTTTCAGGCGAGCTTAAGCGCCTAGGCGCTGGGAATGGGCGCCTAGGCGCCAATTAGGTCCAGAGGCATGTTTTTCAACATGCAATTGGCGCTCAGGCGCTCTGAATTGGCGCCTGAGCGCCCAGAACAGCCCAGCCTCGTTTATTTTGCCTATAAATAGGATTTTAGTCATTTTCTTTGGCAATTTTTTCATACTTTGTAAAGTTCAGAGGTAGAGGATCATCTAGGAGAGTGAGAGAAGGCTTCCAAGCTTGTAATTCAGGTTCTTAGCCAAGCATGGCAAGAGCCATGCTTGGCTAATCTCCTTTCTTATGCTTTGGTTTTCATGTAATACTTTTCATGTTTAAGTTATAATCTTAAGTTCTTTCCCACATGTTCTTCTTCTTCCCTTGAATCCCATTTTCTGAATTTCAATCTAAGCTTGTATGCATGCTTGCTTTATACTATTCTATAATCAGAACGGAAGTTTGTTATAGATTAGGGAACCGATTTGGGATTACCCCTTCTATACTTGCTACTAGGAATAGAGGAAGGGTTGGGGTTTGATGGCCTGAATTTGCATGATCTAAAACCTCATATAAATGACTAAGTACACAAGGAATTGGGCTTAGCTTTTAGTATGGGAGAATTGCTTATGTGAGGAATCAATAAGTGAGTAACTAGGCTATATCATCAAGGAGAGATCCATGAGAACATGTGCATAGAATGATGTGCTTAAATTGACTAGTTGAACAAGAACCCAAAGCATGTTATTTTCTGAATTGTCTTTTTATTTTCCTTTTTCCTTATTACTACTTCAACATATCTCTTATTCAATAAAACAAACCTTCATACTCAAGGCTTAAGCCGAATCTATTCACTCACAATCCCTGTGGTTCGATATTTAAAACCGGGTGGATTTCGTACACTTGCGGAATGACCAACAAGTTTTTGGCGCCGTTGCCGGGGATTGTTTGTGATTTTTGGTTTGAGTTATGAGTTTGAGGTAAAGTCTACCTAAGACTCAAACTTAGGGCTGAATGGGAGACAACCCATGTTTCTTTTTTCTGTTTTACGTTTTGTTTCTTCTGTTTTTTTTCCAGGAAATAAAATGGATACAATGGCGCTCGAGCGGTGGCAATTAGCACTTGAGCACCTTGTTTTCCAGCATTTGAAAGACCAAAGGAGAACACTTGGAAGCACTCAATCACTTGGAAGGAGGTTCCTTTCTTACTCTGAATTTTAGTCCATGCATTTTTAACATATTTTTCTTTTATAGATTTTGTTTAACTTTTTTATCATGCATTTTGTTTTTATAGAGTCTTTCATACCTTGGTCTTTTTACCCTTTACTCAAATGACATGTTCCCAAGTCTTGCTCACTCACATGACGCTGGTTTTGAAAATGTTTTTAAGTGGATACTTTGTGCTTTCTTTGGGGGAGTGATTGTATGTTTGGGAAAGAGAGGGAGAGACTTCGGTCTTCTAAGTGTTGTCTTGAGGATAGAGTTGATGTGAGTCCACAAGGGTTCATCTTTGACCCTTCACTATATAATTTCCCTGGAGGATCCTGACTCACTTGCACTTCTTGGTTCTGTGTTTCATTTTATGCCTCCTTGAGTGTAGCTTTAGGAGACTTGCATCTTTGAGACTGGTAGGTTTTCTTGGACTTCAGAGCTTGTATTGTATATATTTGTCCCTAGTCGACCCTTTTGAGCCTTATGGAGATTCTATTGTTACCTTGTTTATTGGGCTGGATGATTGGTTGGATTCAATGGGGAGTTGTGGTTCTTAACTCTTAATGGAGCTAGTTTATAAAAAATGCAATTGTCTCTTGCCCCAAAGAAAAAAATTGAAAAAAGTCAAAAGAAAAAAAAATGAGCTCCATGGAATGGGTGGAGTTCCAAAAAAAAAAAAAGAAAAAATTCTGAAACAAAAGGGGGTTAAGAGACTTGTTTGCTAAGTATCAATAGCTTGAAAGCTCCGGAATTCCAAATTGGACCACACTCAAATTTTGTGTAGCCTTAGTCTTCCTTAGGGACCACCTACCTTGTGCTTTACCTAGCCAACATTACAACCCTTTTGAAGTCTCAATGAATAATGCATTGTCAACTTTAGTTGCTCTTGAGGGAATGATTCTCAGAACCTATGAACTTGCTTGTGTGCTCAGTGCACTTAACAATTGTCTCATGCTAGGATGTTAGTTCTAAATGCTTCTCATAGTGGACTCTAATTCTTCTTTATCTAAGAGTAGCATGAAGTTGATTGTTGAATCTTTCTCTTGGAACTAACTGCATTTACTTGATCCCCCGGTTTTCTAAAAATGTATCCTTCTTTTGGCATGTGTGTTGGGAGCAATTCTTTGTGCTTGAGGGCAAGCAAATCTTAGTGACGCTCGAGGGCGAGCTGTCGTTGAGTATAGTGGTGTGATGACCCGGGTTTATATGATGTTTTTAGGGTTTTTCCTTGTAGGTTTTGAGTCTTTTTCTTGTGTCTCATGTAGTGTTTCATGCATTCTCATGCATTTTTATCTTTTCTTGAGTCTTTGTTTTGTTTTGGTAATTTTGTAGTTTTATAGGGAGTTTTCTTGCATTTTAAGTTAAGTTTAGGACTTGCATGATTTTCTTTTGTTTTATGAAGGACCTCTTGTGCTAATGAGCTCTTGGAGCTTCTAGAATCTTCCTTGACTTGTTGGTTAGGTTTGGAGAGCAGAAACTGAAGGAGAAAGAAGGCCAAGAAGCATGGAATTGATGGAGAACTTAAAGAGGATTGAAAAGAGGAGTTTCAGAAGCTAAAAAGTCCTTTTCAGGCGAGCTTAAGCGCCTAGGCGCTGGGAATGGGCGCCTAGGCGCCAATTAGGTCCAGAGGCATGTTTTTCAACATGCAATTGGCGCTCAGGCGCTCTGAATTGGCGCCTGAGCGCCCAGAACAGCCCAGCCTCGTTTATTTTGCCTATAAATAGGATTTTAGTCATTTTCTTTGGCAATTTTTTCATACTTTGTAAAGTTCAGAGGTAGAGGATCATCTAGGAGAGTGAGAGAAGGCTTCCAAGCTTGTAATTCAGGTTCTTAGCCAACCATGGCAAGAGCCATGCTTGGCTAATCTCCTTTCTTATGCTTTGGTTTTCATGTAAGACTTTTCATGTTTAAGTTATAATCTTAAGTTCTTTCCCACATGTTCTTCTTCTTCCCTTGAATCCCATTTTCTGAATTTCAATCTAAGCTTGTATGCATGCTTGCTTTATACTATTCTATAATCAGAACGGAAGTTTGTTATAGATTAGGGAACCGATTTGGGATTACCCCTTCTATACTTGCTACTAGGAATAGAGGAAGGGTTGGGGTTTGATGGCCTGAATTTGCATGATCTAAAACCTCATATAAATGACTAAGTACACAAGGAATTGAGCTTAGCTTTTAGTATGGGAGAATTGCTTATGTGAGGAATCAATAAGTGAGTAACTAGGCTATATCATCAAGGAGAGATCCATGAGAACATGTGCATAGAATGATGTGCTTAAATTGACTAGTTGAACAAGAACCCAAAGCATGTTATTTTCTGAATTGTCTTTTTATTTTCCTTTTTCCTTATTACTACTTCAACATATCTCTTATTCAATAAAACAAACCTTCATACTCAAGGCTTAAGCCGAATCTATTCACTCACAATCCCTGTGGTTCGATATTTAAAACCGGGTGGATTCCGTACACTTGCGGAATGACCAACATTCACCATCAGAGTCAACATCCTCTGATTCTGATTCATCAAAAGTCACCATCAGACTTTTCTTTGGTTTGAAATGCTTCTTTGACTTTTCGTCCTTTGATGAACCTTTGTATTTGCTCTGCCTGTGCTTCCAGATGCAGTTGAGCTTTCTGGATATCAGAGTCAGCTCATCTTCATCAGAATCTTCTGATGCTTCTTCAGATTCTTCTGTTCCAGCTTGGAGAGCTTTTGACTTCTCAGATTTAGCCTTCTCAGAGCGCTTCAGCTCATGGCATTTCAGTATGCTGATGAGTTCTTCTAAACTCATATGCTCAACATCTCTTGTAAGCTCTATTGAAGTCACCAAGGGCATCCAGCTTTCAGGAAGACATCTGATGACCCTTATGACATGATCTTTAGTTGTGTAGCTCTTGTTGAGAGGTCGTATTCCAGCTACGAGCAACTGAAATCTGGAAAACATATCCTCAATGGATTACCAATTGAAGGTGTGAAAAACGACTAGAAGGGGGGGTTGAATAGAGTTTTGAATATAAAAACTTTCCCCTTAAGATTTAAAGTAAATCTTTTCGGTTTCTCTGAGATAGAAGGTGCAGCGGATAAAGATAGAGAGAAGAGAGAAGCACACAAGTATTTTATCCTGGTTCACTTGATAAATCCCTCAAGCTAATCCAGTCCACCCGTTAAGGTGATTTCTTCCTTCTTAGAATGAAGGCAATCCACTAATCAGATAATTGTTACAACTGCACTTGAAACCTACAAGTGACTAACAATACACTGACTTAGCTCACACTAAGATTCACTCTCTTAGTCTTCTCTAGGATCCGATCAACCTTGATCTCCTAAAGGAATCACCACTAAGATACACAGATCCTAGTCTTCTTAAGGATACTGACCTACCCGGTCCCTTAAGGAAAATCAAACAACTGTTTGAGGTTGGTGTTTACAAAGGTTTGCTTCTAAATAAGCTGAGTGTAAACTAAATAAGAACAGATGAAGAAAGTGGAGGCTTGAATCTTTTCTTGTATTGCAGCTCTTGGTTTCTCTCTCTTAGTCTTTCTTCTTTTCTTCAGCCTTAAATAGTCCAAGGTGCAAAGGATATTTCTGTTGAGAGAATATGACCGTTGGAGGGCATTTCTGGAACTTCCAGAAACTGTTGTGGCTGAACCTTGGTAGGTAGGCTTGTCAGAATAGTACACTGCTCTTGTACTTCTTGATAGAGACATTTGCCTTTAACCAATGACTTCTGATCAGAGGAATGCTTCGTGTTGGAACTTGTGAAGCTTGGTGATCAGAGTCAGAGGGATGCTTGGATCCTCTGACCTTCGTAACTTCTGCTTCTGGACCTTCAGAGCTTCTGGACCTTCAGAGCCTCTGGTCCCTCAGAGCTTCTGGTCTTCAGTTCTTCTGATCCTCAGATCTTCAGATCCTCTGATCCTCAGATCCTCTGATCTTCAGATCCTCAGATCCTCTGATCTTCAGATCCTCTTATCTTCAGATCTTCTGATCTTCAGATCCTCTGATCCTCAAATCCTCTGATCTTCAGATCCTCTGATCTTCAGATCTTCTGATCCTCAGAACTTCTGACGAATATTTCTTCTGGTGTCAGAATCAGAACCTGTTTGTCAAAACACTCAAGACAAACATTAGAGTATCATAGTTGTTCATCCACAAATAAATACTTGTTATCATCAAAACATAGAGTTGTACCACATGACCAAATCTTGATCTTACAACCAATGGTAATTACTTGCATTCAAACTTCATTCACAAAATTACTACATGAATATAATGTCACTCAAAATAACAATTACTAACTTTAGCCAGCAAATTCCAGCAGGAAAAGTAAACAATGACAATGCGAGATCATCATTCTGTGAAGATGTGTCCCCTATTGAAAGTTAGAGAAGGGAGAAGACAACACTAATGTAACCTTATATTACAACAATTACTATTTATTTCTTAAACAGCTTTCAACAAAAAAACCTTAGATCATGACTTTGTGAGATTTTATTATTCCAAAGAACCACTGACAGCAGGCAGGCAGATTCTTAAAAAAAAAAAGAATTAGCGAATCTGTCACAAACAATTTAGGAGTATCATTTCGTCCTCCAAATATGCTTGATAAGGGTTCTAACAACATTTATATAGAGCCAACCATATCTCCTCAACAGCAAGACATCAATAGATGGTAAGTAGTTATGCTTTACAATTCAAAAAATTGTCATTCGTTATAGAACAAAATATGTAAGTATTGGAAAGGGTGTCAGATAATGTATTACCTGTGCCAAAGCAGTGACGCAACAACTATGGACAGAGGTGCCATTCCTGCAACAACTTTATCTGGAACAATTTCGTACAATTCGACATCACCAAACATTGCTTCAACAAGTCAAGTTGATAGACGACCTGTGAACAACAATGCAAATGACATTGACCCTCCAGCAGAACATGAAGGTATTGTGTCAAACTATTCATAAGCATAAACTTGATTACCATCATTGACACCAATATTTAACTATAATTGAGTTTGGACCTTAAACTACCACATTCACATTCCAGATCCCGTTGGTTTCGATGACATAAATTTGAATGAACCTGCTGACGATGATCCATTAATTGACAATGAAGATTTGGAAGGTAATAAATTGTTCCATGTGAGGGAAGTAACTATTCTATGCACACAGATAATTCTTTGTTATGAAAATGACAGCTGCTGTGAGAAAAAAAAATCATATTCTTCTATTGATTAAAATTTGCATATGTTAACTCAGATGAATTAATGAACGACGTTGCTGCAGCTGGTCATGCGACAGGTATTTACTGTGATCGTATCACAGTTTGATAATCAATATAGCTTTCTTAATCATTAATAACATGACAGCTTTTTAACATTTTTTTTTTATTTTCTACCTAAGCCATGTGGGACATGGGAGATCCTACTAACGAGTGTGAGCATTGCGGAGCCATGTTCTGGTATGATGAAAGAAAGAGAAGGAAAGTACCTACAAGAACACCAAAATTTCCTCTATGCTGTTTGCATGGGAAGGTTCAACTACCATTGCTCAAAGCTGCACCTAAAATTCTCCAAGACTTGCACGCAAATGAAACTGATAAAAGCCGACATTTCTTAAAGAACATAAGGATGTTCAATGGAATGTTTGCATTCACGTCTATGGCTGGAAAGGTGGACAAAAACATAAACAATGGACGTGGTCCTCCAATCTTCTTGCTCGGAGGACAAAATTACCATTCTATTGGTAGTCTCATACCTCCAGTTGGTCAAAGTCCCAAATTTGCCCAGCTTTATATTTTTGACACTGAAAATGAGGTTGCTAATAGGATACAAGCTCTCAGGTATACATAACGTTATGAATTTACAATCTTCTTATATAGTATTTTTAATACACAAGTATCCTCTGAACACCTTATGTTAACCGATTACTTTTTAATTTGAAGGCCAAGCAGTGATGCTCATAAGTTGGATGAGTTAATTGTCAGAGACTTACAAAACATGCTAGATGCAGAGAACCCTTTGGTTAAGTCATACAGATATGCTAGGGAACGATACAGATGTGGTGATTTTTCTAATGTCAAGCTAAGGTTAATTCGGCAGAGGGACAAAGATGGGAGAACTTATAACCTTCCCACAGCATCTGAAGTTGCTGCGTTGGTGGTGGGTGACATAGATGCTACTGTTAAGAGAGAGATCATTGTTGAAACACAATCCATGTTGATCAAGCATATTGACCCTACATATCCGTCATTTCTTGCACTTCAATATCCACTATTGTTTCCATACGGGGAGGATGGATGGAGACGGGGTATTTTAACTAAAGATTATGACGCACCTGGAAGAACGAGAAAAAAGGATGACATTGCCATGCGCGAGTGGTTTGCATATAGGTTGCAAGAAAGAAAAGGGGAATCACCTATTGTTCTTCAATCTAGGAGACTGTTCCAGCAACTTCTGGTGGACTCTTATACCATGGTTGAAGCTGATAGAATGCGATATTATAGGACAATACAGCCGAAACTGCGAGTGGAACGTTACAAGGGATTGCACGAGTGCTTGGTCCGTGGAGAAACAAATGCAGCTGCAACAGGTCAGCGAATCATATTGCCTGGATCATTTACTAGAGGGCCGAGATACATGTTCAACAATTGCAAGCACTCATTTGCCATTTGTAGATATATCGGATATCCTAGCTTATTTATCACTATGACATGCAATCCTGAATGGCCTGAAGTCAAACGTTTTGTTGAAACACGAGGTTTGAAGCCTGAGGATAGACCCGACATACTTTGTAGAGTTTTCAAAATGAAGTTGGACGAACTAATTGATGACTTGAAGAGCGGAAAAGTGTTCGGAAAGATTAGTGGATGTAAGCCTACTGATACTTTTAAATCTAATAATGTACAAATCATGCCATTTGCCTAAATTTATAATCAATTCACAGATTTTTATTACCTTCCTCTATCATTCTTGCAGATTCAATCACCATCGAATTTCAAAAGCGAGGTCTTCCCCACGCACACATTTTGGTCTTTGTCCATGCCGAATTCAAGCCCAAGACCCCCGAAGACATTGACAAAGTTATATCCGCAGAAATTCCAGACCGTACCAACAATCCTGAATTATTTGAGGCTGTGCAGAAGTATATGATTCACGGACCATGCGGTGTACTAAATTTGAAGTCACCAATGTATGAACAATGGAAAATGCTCCAAGTTCTTTCCTAAAGAGTTTAGGACGAGGACCATTATTGATGATGAAGGTTTTCCTAAATATAGAAGAAGAGAGGATGGCAGGACTGTCAAAAAGGGCAAAACTGTGCTGGATAATAGATATGTTGTACCATACAACCCATTGCTACTCCAAAAATATAGAGCTCACATTAACATTGAGTACACGTGCCAGGCAAGTGCAATAAAATATATTTTCAAGTATGTCCATAAAGGCAACGACAGAGTGACGGCTGAATTTTACCGAACTTCGGATTCAAGTAATCCATCCCAGGTGATTGATGAAATAAAAAATTACTATGACTGCAGATACATCTCTGCATGTGAGGCGGCATGGCGATTGTTTGGATTTGAAGTGCACTATAGAGATCCTCCAGTTGTGAGGTTGCCATTCCATCTTCCGGGTGAGCAAAGCGTAGTGTACAATGACGGTGAGACAGTACAGGATGCAATTGAAAAGGCCGACATTAAGAAAAACAAGTTTATAGGTTGGATGGAGGCTAACCAACTTTATGCAGCTGGACGAGACATTACTTATTCATAATATCCCACCAAATTTGTTTGGAAAGACGACACAAGAGAATGACGCCCTAGAAAACAGGGTTTCTCAATTGGTAGAATTTCACATGTGCCTCCATCATGCGGCGAGGACTATTACTTAAGGATCCTTCTGAACGTTCAAAAAGGTTGCACGAGTTTTAAAGACATTCTCACTGTGAAAGAAGTGACCTACAGTACTTTTAAGGATGCGTGTTGTGCTCTTGGTTTGCTAGAAGATGACAAAGAATTTGTAGACGCAATAAAAGAGGCCAGCTTCTGGGGGTCAGGAGAGTATCTTAGAAGACTGTTTGTGGTGTTGTTGATGTCTAACAACATGTCAAATCCCGAGGTAGTTTGGGATAAGTGCTGGCAAGAGCTTTCAGATGATATTCTCTACAGACAAAGAAGACGCTTAGATTACCCAGGTAAGCCTCCTTCATTTTGGATCATTCTAAATTGCGGATAACCTGCCAAACTCATCTAATTTATCTGTCTGCAGGACTGAATCTAACAGATGATCAGAAAAAAACCTGGCGCTCGCTGAGATTGAGAACATGCTACAAAACAATGGCAGGAGCCTGCACAATTTTGTTTCCATGCCTTATCCTTCAAACATTGTTGTCGAAGACGTTGGACAAAGACTGATTGTAGAGGAGTTGAATTACGACAGGAATGAAATGAGTGAATACTTGGACCAATGTCTCTCCTCAATAACTGACGAACAAAGGCATGTGTATGACAAAATAATTAACGCCGTCTATGGAAACAAAGGTGGATTTTTCTTCCTGTATGGCTACGGTGGGACGGGTAAAACCTTTGTCTGGAAAACGCTTTCAGCATCCATTCGATCAAGAGGTGATATTGTTCTCAATGTGGCTTCAAGTGGTATTGCTGCACTGTTGTTGCCTGGAGGAAGGACGGCGCACTCCAGGTTCAAGATTCCCATACCTATAACTGAGGATTCAACATGCAACATAAAGCATAACAGCCCTCATGCTAAATTGCTGATAAAGGCGAAACTGATCATTTGGGACGAAGCTCCTATGATGAGTAAATGGTGTTACGAGGCTTTGGATAAGTGCTTGAGAGACATTTTGAGGTTCACCCCAGGATATGACTCCAGCTTGCCGTTCGGAGGAAAAGTTGTGGTTCTGGGCGGTGATTTTAGGCAAATCTTACCTGTAATTCCAAGGGCATCCAGGGAAGATGTCATCAGTGCAACAATAAATTCATCCTATCTATGGCCTTTTTGTGAAGTTCTTTGTTTGACAAAGAATATGAGACTCCTGCAAGGATCTTCGTGCTCAAGTGCATCAGATATAGCAGAATTTTCAGAATGGCTGTTGACTATAGGTGATGGCAAGGTCGGACAGCCAGTTAACGGCGAATCAGAAATTCAAATACCAGATGAAATCCTTATAAAAAACTCAGAAACCGGTTTTGAAGACTTGGTCAATTTTACCTACCCTGATTTGTTGCGTAACATGTCTAACTCTGAATACTTCAGGGAAAGATCCATTTTGGCCCCCACGATTGAACTGGTTGGAAAGGTCAATGATTACATGATGTCTCGGGTCTCGGCAGAAGAAAGGGAATACTTGAGCTCTGATTCAATATACAAAGAAGACGGCAATGTTGAGAGTGAGCTGGATGCATTTTCCCCCGAGGTATTGAATGCGATGAACTGTTCAGGACTGCCACCGCATAAGTTGAGTTTGAAAATTGGAGTCCCAGTAATATTAATGAGAAATATCGACCAGTCCAACGGATTGTGTAATGGAACAAGATTGACGGTGAAGAGATTTGGAGACCATGTCATTCAGTGCACCGTTCTAACTGGGACTAAAGCTGGATCTACTGTACTGATTCCTAGGATGACCATGAATACAAATAACACAAATCTACCGTTCCAATTTCAGAGACGGCAGTTGCCTATATGTGTCTGCTTCGGTATGACGATAAACAAAGCGCAGGGACAAACACTAGGGTGTGTTGGGTTATATCTTCCAAGACCGGTTTTTAGCCACGGACAATTATATGTGGCGCTATCAAGAGTCAAAAGCAAACAAGGGCTAAGGATCCTCATAGAAAACCACGACGATCTCCCTTCTAATACAACAATTAATGCTGTGTATGAAGAAGTGTTTGACAATATAACTCCATAAGGTGCAGTTTTATGGAGTTCTACATATTCATTTATATTTAGTACTATAAACATTTACATGATATTCCATTCATTCTAACATGAAATTTCTTTTGTTACTAGCTGAATTCGTGTATATAACCAAAAAAAATCAGAGACAATGACCTAAGTTAAAATAAGAAATTGAGCATAAGCCAAAAGCTTTTCTAGAATGTTACCTGTTATCATCGTTAAAAACAAGATCACGTCAGTTGTATCTATCCAGCAGATTGAATGCATTATGGTTGGCAAAATCATAAAACTGAAAATGAATCAAGAGATTACTAAAACTATAGATTCAAGCAAACCAAACAACTCCAGCTACTGATTTGAAAGAGAATTCCTGAAATAATTTGATGCACTGTTACAAGTACTTCAGAATCATTATATAATTTCAAAAGCAATACATTATCTGACATAAAAGTAATACTTCTTAAACCATCTTAATTATAGTTAAAATGAGAACCGCATAAGTAGTTTGTAATGTACAAAAAAGTATTTCTCAAAAGAGACCACTTATCAAAAGTAGCTAATCCCACATAATAATTAGCATAAAGCCACTGACCTTTCTCAACCTTGCGGCAATTTGTCCATTGCATTGCCCCTTTCGTATTGAAACCTGATCCAATGCAATCTGAACAACATAAACAAGGACATGAGAATCATTACAATACGATGTTAGCTCCTGTGGATGCACCAATCACCTCGAATTCAAAGAAACGATTGTGTAGCGCAATACACGAAGAAGCATGACGAATGAGATCGGAACTCAGGTTCAGAAGGAGAAAAATCAAAAGCTCATGACAGACAAAAGATGAGCAATTACGAACGAGGTATGGAGAATCAGGAATCAGATCTAACGCTTTGTGGGATGTTGAAGTGGGTGTGTCAGGCAAACAGAGGGGCGCAGGATAACAGCAAACCTCCACTATCAGTTTTGTGAAATAAACATAAGAAAATTAACACACTTTATTTCTCTTTGAGTAATGTTGCTTCAATTTTATTTTCAAGAGTAAATTAATAGAGAAATATAAATTAAAAAAAAACATGAATGGATACTTGAGGCCTATGCGAACCCTCTTATAAATCCATTTCATTAAAAAAAAATTTTTTTTTAACATTACATCTATTTTCAATTTTTATTAGAGAAAGATGTTCTTGGAGAATGAGAAAGAAATGATTGTGTAAAAATAGAATGAAAGCTGGGTGAGCGACTTTTCGGAGGAATAGGTCTGTGGTGGGAAAGAATATTTGACGAGTCAACGGAATTATTATAAGATTGACTTGAAAAGTAGACTAAAATTAATTTTTTTAATTATAAAAAACTAAAACAATATAAAAAAGGAAATAAGGAAAAACAAATGACGGTAGATTAAAACACATTGAATTTTTTTTTAAAAAAAATGTTCAAAACACATATATTTAAAACAATGGTTAAGATGTATTTACTAAAAAAAAACATATATAGTGTAACACAACATTTAGATTAACAATTTTATTAAACACAACTAACCCGTGCCTTACATGGGTAATTCTACTTGGACAACATAATTAATTTAAAACGCTATAACTAAACACAATTTCCACTACAAGACTTTAGACATTAAACTTAAAAGCTAATAAAACAGAATATAACAAAAGTCACCCGTGCGAGCGGGTAATTCAACTAGTAACTATTATAAAAAGGTTATTCAGAACTAATTAATAAGTTTTTTAATGCAAAATTTGTATTGAAAGAAACATGGTGTCGGGTCTTGTTCCCGAATGTGAAGGTCAAATCAATATTACTCTTAACTATTATTACCATAATTATTTTTAATTTCATTTCCCAAGTTGTCATGAATAATGAGAAAATTATCAAATGTATTACAGTTAGTATTTAATATAATGAATAATATTAAAAATTTAATAATATCAAACTAATATTATTTTTAATTAGAAGGATAAGTAAATTTTACCTTTACTTATTACTAGATATTATACCCGTGCGTTGCACGGGTTTACTTACAATATTTTTTAACATTATATATAAATTATTATAGTTTAAATAAATAAAAAAATATTTTTAATTATAATTGTAAATAAACTGTGTTAAGACATTTCAATAAATATTATTAGATTTTTTGTATAAATAATTAATATTACTCAAATTTTATTATTGATATTTAATTATTAGCATAGAAATGATTTTTAGAAATAAAAAAATTTATGAAAAATTATTAAGTTAATTTGAAATATTTAAATTACGTAAAAAAATGTTAAGTGCTAATGTCATGAAATAAATTTTAATATCATTTTTTATACTTTTGTTCTGGAAATGAACACTCAAGAATGGTATAAGCCTCAAACCCTAGTAAAGCATGAGTCTAGTAATAGCCTAATCCTTTAGAATAAATGTCGAATGATCCTTTGCAATGATCATAAAGTCCCCTTTTATAGAGGTTACATGAAACCCTAACTTTGCCACTAATGGGGCTTGTTGGGTCGTACCTCACTCGGCCCAACTCCCTTACATACATCAACCGCCCCTGGCGCTTGCCCTAAGGGGGTCCCTAATCTCCTAAGTCCTTTCTCTCGCCCCTAGCGAGTTCCTCTCTTTTAGGTCTTGTTCGTCCCTGGGCAAGTTCCTCTAGGGTGTGGGGGGCTCGCCCAATCCAACTTTTTACCAAGAAAGTCATTTGTTGTGACTTGTCAAGGTCAAGAAGAATAAATTAATTTTAAATTTTAGAATTATGATAAGTGATAACATAAATAACTTAAAATATTATCAAGCGAATTTAAATTTATTTAACTTATTTGGTTTCCGAATGTTTTCTCAAAGCCGATAGCCAAGAGACTTATAATCTCTCGAGGTTCTACGATCACATTAAATAGATATGCCTCTCACAACGAACATTTATTCAACTTTGACCATTATTATTTTTCTCTATTATGCTTCCTTAAGTAAATTTTTTTTACAACAAAAGATGAATACTATTAATAGCAAATGATTCATGAGAACAACCCTCTCATGGATAAGTAATTTTTACTAATATATCATAGATCAAAATTATTATTAGATATTTTTTCAATAATGCACATATATGTTATAGTTAACTTTAAATTCATTTTAGCAGCGCTTTTTAATTTTAAAACTATTTATCTACATTATTTATTAAAAATATTATTTTATTATTAACTAATTTTAATTTTCAATATTTGTCAAATGCAAAACTAAAGAAAATTTCAGTTTTTTTAACAAAATTAATTTTTAATATTGACAATAATTTTTTTTAGTTTTTAATTTGAGAATTATATGGTTTAATGCATTTAATACACTTTGCTAATGAGTTTAATGCAAAAGCTCAAGTGAGCTTTACATATATATATAGATTATCATTATTTTTTAAATTGTTTTCTTAAGTTGTCACTAATAATTAAATTTTAGAATCATAATAATAATAATTATTATTATTATTTCTGTAGAAAAAAATTATTATTATTACTATTTTGAAATATGAAAAACTTAAGTTTTTTTTACCATCCCAAATTTATATAATGATAATGCAAAACTTTATTAATAACTAATTAATATTGTTATTAATGTATAAGTCAAGTCAATTTTACTTAATATAATTATATTGATATTGATGAATGATTGATTTTAGTATGTAGCATTGATTATGGCCAAAAATGGAAATTTTTACTATGTAATGTATTTAATGTAAGATTAAGTCTCTTTTTTACCTATATGTTGATTGATTGATTAAATATTAGATTAGATTATAGATTAAAGGTATATGTATTTTTAGTGTAAACATTACTTACACAGTAATCCAATTAAATTTCGCCAAATCAGAAAAAAAATATATTTTTAATTAAAATTTAAAATAAAAGTAATTGTTCCTCTAACGTGACATACTGTGATTAATTGTAAATGTAAAAATGTTTTACACTAATAGTGCATATTAGTTAAACTCGATTATTTTATATAATCAATCACTAATTGATACTTATATTAATGTAAATGATAAGAATGTTATTCCTTATCATTAGCTTCTCAAAAGAAGTAAAAATAATAAAGTATAAATATGTTTTAAAATGCCTCCTAAACCAAACAAGCAAAGGTTATTCCCCCTCATTTCCATCCCTTATCTTCATTTAAATATCGCTTCTCTTATTTTCCTTTTCAAAAAAAATATATTTCCCCTCCACTCCTTTGACCAAACACACCCTAAGGCAATGCAAAATTCATTTGGTCAACTTACTCATGACAAAACGACGGTGATTTCTGTTGAAAATGGAGTGTTTTGTTTGAAGAAACAAAAGAACTTTTAACTAGTGTAGGAACGATGAATAGCAATAACAAAATTTGTTTCACAAAACATTAAATTAAAAAATAGAAGCAAAATGTCAAAGTGCACTGACAGGTGGCGGTGGCTATGGAATAAGCGTTACACGCAAAACCCAATGTTGGTCGTCTCTTACATCATCAGTATTTACTTCCATCACTTACTTTCCCATTCCTATTTCACTCCTCGTTCAATTGCATTTCTCTTCTGTTTCACTCTGCTATCCCTACCTCTGTATCTCACGACTCAGGTATGTTCATCGTGCTCCTTTTCTTCATTATTTGTTTGCTTGATTTCATGTATGATTTGTGGCTTTTATAGTTGCTGGTAATACTGAATTTCATTTCAATAGTTTTTGTTGAAATATAATTAATTTTTATAGGAATCTAGAAATTTTGAAATGCAATGAATGATAGAAAGTAAAAAAGTTTCTGCCTTTCTTTCTTTTCTGAGGTTCGGTGTTGGGGGTGGAGTGGGGTTTTTTATGGGAGGGTTATAGGTGTTTTTGTGGGTTTCTTTTGCTCATGAATTGTGATAGAATCAAAATTTGTGGCCAACAAAAACTTTGTGTCTCTATGTGTGTGTTTAGGATAATTTGAAAATTCATGTTTTCTTGTCAATAGGGTTTATAATTAGTATCTAGTATGCAAATTTTTTCATTTGAAGAGATGCTGTTTTGGAGTATATTTTGATGGCTTAAATTAACAAAAATATACTAGTATCTAGCCTCTTATTGGAGTAAATGATAAAAAGTAAAAAAGTTTCTGCCTTTCTTTCTTTTCTGAGGTTCGGTGTTGGGGGTGGAGTGGGGGTTTTTGATAAGAGAGTTATAGGTGTTATTGTGGGTTTTTTTTGCACATGAATTGTGATAGAATCAAAATTTGTGGCCAACAAAAACTTTGTGTCTCTATGTGTGTATTTAGGAGAATTTGAATATTCATGGTTTCTTGTCAATAGGGTTTATAATAAGTATCTAGTCTGCAATTTTTTTCCATTTGAAGAGATGTTGTTTTGGAGTAGATTTTGATGGCTTAAATGAACAAAAATATATTAGTATCTAGCCTCTTATTGGAGTGAATGATAGAAAGTAAAAAAGTTTCTGCCTTTCTTTCTTTTCTGATGTTCGGTGCTTTGGGTGGAGTGGGGGTTTTGGTGGGAGGGTTATAGGTGTTATTGTGGGTTTCTTTTGCTCATGAATTGTGATAGAATCAAAATTTGTGGCAAACAAAAACTTTGTGTCTCTATGTGTGTGTTTAGGGGGAATTTGAAAATTCATGGTTTCTTGTCAATAGAGTTTATAATAAGTATCTAGTATGCAAATTTTTTCCATTTAAAGAGGTGTTGTTTTGGAGTAGATTTTGATGGCTTAAATGAACAAAAATATATTAGTATTTAGCCTCTTATTGGAGTGAATGATAGAAAGTAAAAAAGTTTCTGCCTTTCTTTCTTTTCTGAGGTTCGGTGTTGGGGGTGGAGTGGGGTTTTGGATGGGAGGGTTATAAGTGTTATTGTGGGTTTCTTTTGCTCATGAATTGTGATAAAATCAAAATTTGTGGCAAACAAAAACTTTGTGTCTCTATGTGTGTGTTTAGGAGAATTTGAAAATTCATGGTTTCTTGTCAATAGGGTTTATAATAAGTATCTAGTCTGCAATTTTTTTCCATTTGGAAGAGATGTTGTTTTGGAGTAGATTTTGATGGCTTAAATGAACAAAAATATATTAGTATCTAGCCTCTTATTGGAGTGAATGATAAAAAGTAATAACGTTTCTGCCTTTCTTTCTTTTCTGAGGTTCGGTGTTGGGGGTGGAGTGGAGTTTTTGATGGGAGGGTTATAGGTGTTATTGTGGGTTTCTTTTGCTAATGAATTGTGATAGAATCAAAATTTGTGGCAAATAAAAACTGTGTCTGTGTGTGTGTTTAGGAGAATTTGAAAATTCATGGTTTCTTGTCAATAGAGTTTATAATAAGTATCTAGTATGCAAATTTTTCCATTTGAAGAGATGTTGCTTTGGAGTAGATTTTGATGGCTTAAATGAACAAAAATATACTAGTATCTATAGCCTCTTATTTTAGTGAGTGATAGAAAGTAAAAAAATGTCTTCCTTTCTTTTCTGAGGTTCGGTGCTGTTCTGGGGTGGAGTGGGGTTTTTGATGGGAGGGTTATAGGTGTTATTGTGGGTTTATTTTTCTCATGAATTGTGATAGAATCAAATTTGTGGCGAACAAAAACTTTATGTCTCTATGTGTGTGTTTAGGAGAATTTGAAAATTCATGGTTTCTTGTCAATAGAGTTTATAATAAGTATCTAGTATGCAAATTTTCCATTTGAAGAGATGTTGTTTTGGAGTAGATTTTGATGGCTTAAATGAACAAAAATATATTTGTATCTAGCCTCTTATTGGGTTGTACGTATAACAAACTAGGAAAAGGGAATGCTTCAGTGATATTTGAGAACCTCTTATTGGGTTCCCCGCAATGGCATCGTGCGTCTGCTCATGATATTTGAGAACCCACACTAAGTATATAGAGAACCAAGTCTGTCTCTAGCTAGGGAGAGACCACAAATTCTAAGATAGACTTGGGAAGCCTCATTACAATAAAAGTCGTCCTTTTAAATGTAGGTTTGTAGGCATCATGGACTGTTTGTTGGGTTTCACAGGAAAAATAATATTGTAGGACATGAATAAGGAAGGCAGAGGGAATGTGAACGGATGAAGTGAAAGTAAGAGATTTGACAAAAACAAGATGAAGGGGGTGAAGTTATGATTGCATGGGCCTCTGAATCTCTGGTCTTCTTGTCTTTTTTTTTTTTATTGTAGGGTTAATGGAACAAAGCCTTAGAAATACACCGACCAAAATATACTTGAGTTCCATTCCCTTTCCTGGTGTTTGAAAACACTGCATTACTTTCATATAAAGATTGTGGTTTGTAATGATTTTTCCTGTTCCTTGTGTCATTTCTTGTTGCCTAGATCATATATTATACACTTTTACTAATAATATGGAATTAATTTCTGTATGGGTTCGTTGTGTTTATGTATGTTTACTTCATAAATTTGTTTTTTAACTTATCCAAGAGGGTGGCAAAGCAAACTGGTGATCATTGATAATTCTTGATAGATTTTCTCTATTGCCAAATAAATGTAACATTCAAATATAATCTGTGTACCGGATTATGTATTTGGTTGATTGGAAGTTTTAAAATTGGTGATTACTTTGTAAGTAGTTTAGTTCAATAGTTGGTTGTTCATTTTGTGATTCAATTTCTTTCTTTGTATCAACACAGTACGTATCCCTTTCTCTTTTATAGGTTTGGTGTCATTTGAAACGTATTAGAGGATGGACTCATCTGGGGGGTTAAAAAAGAAGCCAGACACTATTTTTGTGTATGAAAGAAGAAGAAAAGGCACTAACTCTAAAAAAAGATTGTCGCTGTACAGTAAAATAGCAAATCTCAATCAAGTCAGTGCCTTACCTTCAGAATCTTCTGTGGCTAAAAATGATGGATCACGTGAAATTGGAGATGATGGCGTAAGTTTTATTTTACTTTGCTTGTATCTGCAGAATGATCTTTACAAGTTAACATGATCCATTCTATAATTTTGTTCTTGGTATTTTTTTTTCCTTTATTGATGATATGTTGGGTACCTCTGATATATTGAAGTTTTCCAATGATTATATCAAGTCATGCATTCTAGTCATATCTAGTATTAACCCAATGTATTCAAAATATACATATATCTTTTGCATAGAGCTGAATATTATTAATGTTACAATCAGATTGTTTTCACCCCAAAAAGTTGTTCATTGAATGAACATATATAGATCAAAGTTCTATAACTGATCTCAGCCATAAAAACATAATATACCTGCAGAGTTACTTTGAATGCGAGCTGTGCAATGATGGAGGAGAATTGCTCTGCTGTGATGCTTGCCCTCGAACTTATCACTTGGAATGCCTTGGTCTTAAAGTATGCTTTACTTTTGTTTTGTAATTAGAGCATTCTCTTATTTTTCATTGATCTCCAAGTATGCTTATATTATTTTTTATTCTACTTGAAGTCTGTTCCTCCTGAAAAAGAATGGCTATGCCCAAACTGCTCTGAGCTTTCAATGCCCAAGAAACATTTGAAGAGCTCCAAAAAAGACATCTCATCTAAGAAAGTCAAAGCTGGTTCTTGCTCCTCAGGATCAAAGAACAAGAAGCAATCAAATTAAGCAATCGATGGTAATTTGGTACGCTTAACGACCTTTGACCCCCTTTAATTTTAGCTCTAGATAAAATTTATAGGCTATTGTGCATTTTTTATTTTATTACTTTTTTGCCTTTTTATTTTGAGCAATAAATCTTGTAGAACTCCCTCCTCATTTTTTTTGCAAAAAAAAGTCAAGCCAAGGGGCTTGTTGGATTGTGTTCTAGTTTTTTATTTAGGAAAACAATTTGCAAATCAGTTTTTAAAATTTGTTTTTGAGAAGGAAGTAATTCAAGAATATGTTTTGATAATTCTTTTTTTTAATAACTTTTTTAAGAACGCAAATAAATAAAAATATTTGCTTGGTAAATTTGTTTAGAAACATGTTTTGGAAATTATACATTAGAAACATTATTGACTATATATATATATATATATATATATATATATATATATTATGAATTTCTTAAATTAAAAGAGGTAACTTAAATTTACTCTTTATCTTTCAAAATTTCAATTTTATGAAAAATTAAGCAAATGTGTATTTTTTAAATTTGAAGTTTTTTTTTTTTACGATACTTCTAATTCAATTTAAAATATATATATATATTTATTAATTGTTACTATACACATTAAAGTTATAGATGAGTTAATAGTAAAAATAATAATTACGTTACATGCATGTATATACTTACTTTGAGACACACATAAATATGCATATACTTTAGACATTGCGTGTGTTGGTGTTTCTGTGTCGATGCTATATAGATGCTCAGTCGAATACAAATCAGGGAGGGAGTTTCTAATAAGTTTTGTTTCTTATGCTAACAGGCTGGAAAGGAGAATGAGGAGTCATCCTTGTTCTTATGTGGGCTGCGAATGTTTAAGTTGGTGTATTAAAATTTGAGCTTGTTCTTGTGAAATTAAGACTCTGAACATCTGTTGGTTGAGGTATCTAAAACTTGGTGATATTTAAGTTTTTAAACTATTGCTTACAGTCACTTCTGGTGTAATACTTTAAGGAAGATTTTAAATAATTTCTGTTGAACTTCTTTTATTGAGTTTCCATTTTGTTGAATCTGTTAGCAGAAGTTTTAGTCTTTCACGATTCAATTTATAAGGAAGATTAACAACAACTTCTTTATAATCACGTAACTTTTTTCAACCACGCATTGGGTTTCTTCAACCACGCCTTGATCCGTTGATTTGTCCTTTGAAGAATGATGTTGGATCCCTTTTTGTCGCCGATTTTGTTTCTTTAGGCTTTTGGTCAGCACTCTATAGCACTCGAAAGGAGTTTTGTTGGTGGGGCCTTTGGTTTGCTCGGTTGGCTTGGGTCTACGTTTGTGGGTGTCGAGCGGCTTGATGATGGTTTCCCTAGTCGATTGAAACTTTTTCCGTTTTTCAATTTCAATGGGACCTTTGTCATGGGGACGGGGTAGATGCTAGGGGGTTTAGTTTGTTTAAGCACGTACGCTTTGGTGCGTTCGTGGTTTTTCGAGGGTTTTGCTATAGTGCAGGTTTTGGTCAGTTTATACTGCTAGGTTATTTTACTCATGTTGATAAAGGTTGTTTCTCGACACTTTCTATTTAATATATATCATTATGCTTTCGGAAAAAAAAGTTACCTAACTTTTATGAAAAGTTAATACATTATTTAATTTAGACTTAAGTGTGTGAACTTGTATTTGGATAAGTTTTTAATCTACATGCTTGAAGGTGAAGTAATATATATATGGACGAATACTTTAAATAAAAATTTTATTTTAAACATAATTTGTATCAACTATGTTTCTATTTGAATTCATGTATTGATTTTGATATTACACTCCAAAGTAACATCTGCCTTGTATGGATTTTTTGTTTAAAACCTTTAATACTTGATTTTTCTTTTTGAAATTTGTGACGACGACGACAACAAAATTCTTATTCAACTAACTGTAGTTGGCTATATAGATTACTTGATGTCATTGTGCTCAATAAAAAAAAATTGTAGGATATTATTGATCTTTAGGTCACTTTTAACAATAACTTCCAATGTATTTTTTGTGTCTCTCTTCCCTTCTTCATAACACTAAGAACCATCTTATCAACTTTTCCTATTGATGCCTCCAAATTAAAGCTCTTCTTTATACTACCTTAACCGATTTTTCATCTTCTTCTCCGAACTTAGGAAAACAATATCGAGACAATTTGTGATATGAGTATGAAGCTGAGGACATCAACAAAACAATCTACTCCATTCCTTTTCCCACTAATCTTGAGAAAACCCGATTCTCCTCACTGACACAAGCTACAAAGCTTGTTCATCTCTTCATCACAAGTACCTGCTGTCTCCGTAATACTCATCTCTTCCCAGTCTCCAATCATGAAACTTTTATCATCTTTTATGTCCTGAAGAAAATTCCTTTCAAACTCTCAAAGCTTGTCTTCAACTACCTCAAACTCACCTTGACTCCTTGAGTGAAGACAACAGAGCAATTCCTTATGGCTTTCTGCTAACACATCTGGCCAAAGAGAAAATCCCCTCTAGCTTTGAAGTGTGAGATCATCTTTCTAAAATCTGAAACTAAGAAATTGATCAAGACCTTCTTCGAGAAATATGTATCAATGTTCCTAAGTCCTAACAAGGATGAAAATGATAAAGACATTTCTATGGGGGAAAGATTATGTAACGATATATGGTAAGGACTATGGGCCTTACAATGATCACTTGAATCATATGAAACTCTGAGTACCTCTCATCTGATAAATAAAGCAGAGACATAAGAAAAGGGGGTTGAATTGTGTAACGAAAAATGACCTTTTGAAACAAATATTAATTCTTAAAAGCTTTTCACAAAAGAGTTTGATGTAACAAATAATGTATGAGCAGTAAAGAACTAAAGCAATTAAAATCACACAAGAAATGTTATCCTGGTTCATCATAAATCAATGGGCTACACCCAGGCCTTGATATCCACCAAGATTTTCCACTAAGCAAGTATTAATGACTTCTCCTCCACTACTATTCTACAAGACTTCCCCTAACAAGTATTCTTAAGGACATCTCCTTAAAAAGTATTCTCACAGACTTTTCCTAAATATGAAAGAGGATTTTGTTTCTTCTACTTAGATCTCTTCACAAAGAGGGATGTAGAAAGTTTAAGATCAATCTACTCTTTTCAAGTGTGTATACAAGATTTGACACTAATGAATATCAAAAGTATTTCAAAGAGAGATTTAGCGTGTGAGTGCTCTGAAGATGTTGAACAAGAGATTTCTTAAGACTTTTTGCTTTCGCTTGTTTTTCAAATCTGAATGAGTTTGATGGTTCTTCAGCTCTATCTTCAAGTCTTATTTTTATACTTCACACTTTAGGTTAAGAGATGTTGCATCGTCTACTTTCTTCTATTAGTTAATCGTCCAAAGTATCCGTAGTACAAACGGTCATCTACTTTGAAATTAATGATTTTGTCTGTTGTTGTACTTTGGTTCAGAGAAAACCTCCGAAAAGGTGATCCAAAAGGTAGGTAGAAGGTTTGTGCGGTTGATCTTTCCTCTTTGAGTGAAAGTTGGAGTTTGTAAATAGTTGTCTGACGTGACTTATTGTGACAACGTTGTTCTTTCACTTTGTTCAACTTGCCTTTTGTAGCTCATTTGATACACTTTAGGTCTTCAAATTATTTTCTCTTAGGCTTCCTTCAACTTCTTCAGCAGACCATACTTGCTTCTTCAAGAGTATGAACAATGGTCCTTTCGTTGATTTATTTTTTGATAAGCCAGAAGAATATATTGAACGGAAGTACAAGGAGTACTTCAGCCCAATACAAAGAGAGAAAATAGAAGCAGAAAGAGAAAAGATTTACAAAGAGAGAAGGAAGCAACAACCATGGAAGCAAGGCTTTAAAAAAATGCCTCATTAAAACCTTACTAGGAAAACCCCCTTGGGAAGAATCTAGTAAGGAAAAAGAGAACAAAATTTTCAAAGCCAAAGGAGCACTTCCAAGGAGCCAATTACAAGCATACAAGCAATTCAAAATGAACAATAAAATAATCCTCCACCACCCGAGCTGTCCCTGCCACCCACAGAATCAAGACTTGAAGCAAAAATCCAATTCAACAAAGGCCCCTCAAAATACTATCATGAATCCCTTTAGCAAAGTAACATAGCAGTAAAGCAACCAAACCCATCAGACAAAGCAACTTGCTGCACACATACCAGAACCGAGGGAACTCATAACAGTGTAGGCAAGGCAAATTTCACTACATTTGTAGCAAAAAAAAAAAAACACACCCCATAGTCAAGATCATTAGACAAAGCTTTCTACATACTAGACTTATGCTCTTCGAACGATAGGGAGTATAGACAATAAGTTCCCTGAAAAGTTAGGACATAAGGTCTTTGGGAGAAATTTTTGTATTCATAAAAAATTAATCAAGAACGTCGTTATTACTCATAGCATGAGATTAGGGAATTATGAATCTAACGTTTGAATTTTACATCTCCTCCTAGGACTTTCCTTTAGAGAAGTTCTAATCCTTTTTGTGTAACATAATTAGCTAATGTAAAGGAAACAAATTTCTTTCATGGTTCGCCGAACATTCTTTCTTTACTTCTTTGATCAGTTTTATCCTATCAAACATATTTTTCTCTATATAATTGAACTATTTTCATCAATTTAGATTTATCACAAAGAAACACGTGTTTAAATTATATCATTGATGCTACAACACTTTTTAATGAAATTGTTGCATAACTCATCTCTTCACTGGAGCTAAAATATATTTTCACACTCAAAATTATTGCAATGCATGCTTAAACTCCCTCAATCTTGCTAATCCTTAAAAAGGAAAACCAAACCTTTGTTTCTGTGAATAACTCATATTCTAAGGTATATTGAATGAATCTTAAAACCTCTACTACAACATACTGTATTACAAATCTTAAAGAATGGTTTAATACGGTTTGTTATGCATGATCACACAATCTTCATAACGACATTGTATAAGCTGATTGACCTCAAATCCTTTGGGATCTCAGGGCACTTAATCTTTGGGACCAAGCAAATAAACATTTGGTTCATGCTTGATGAATCCTCACCTTGATTAAGTATTGCGAACACCTTTTGATTGACTTCAAAACCCACAATACGACAATATTTCTGATAAAATAGAGCTGAGAAGCCATATTACGTGTTTCTTCTTTTTCTGAATAGTTGATACGAAACATGGGTAGTATGGAGTATATCTACCACGTAGCATCGTATCTCTTTTCTTCTTTTTTCTAGGGTATTCTCATAGCTGACAACCAAAGAAACTAATCCGCTCGAACTCGAAGATCACATTAAGTGAGTAGATCTCCTCTAATAAATCATTCTTCATACTTACCGCATAGAGATTGGACCCTGGATTAAATGTTTAAGAAACTCAGCTATTAACCCCTAATCTTTTCATTAATCATGTTTCTTTTTTATTAATCTTATTTCTCTACCTCCCTTAACATCAATAATACTCTAAATAAAAAAACATGAGATGCAAACATGAAAATTTAATCAAAATTTCATAGTTATACTAATATTATATATTAGTCAAAGATTAATAATATTATGGAATGCTTGCATTATTTTTATTGGTATAAACATTCGATATTCGGTCACTCTTTAAATACCGTCAGATTCGAGATTTAGTCACAGTAAAAGCTCACCATCCCTCTCCGAGAATGTATTGTGTAAGGTTTGAACTCGAGAGTTTTTCCCACACACTCATAGTCTCATACTGCCTTACCAACTGAACTAGCTCTATTGGGTATTTCTTGGATTGCTTGCATTACTTATAAACATTAAAAATTAAAATATTTAATTCCCCTTGAAATTCACAATACTAAGTGCATCCACCTAACAATAAGCATTAATTACTTCTCCATTCATCTCCACAGAAACAACCCACACTTCCTCAAACCATCCCCAGTCAAAGCCTCTTTCTTTCATCACTGAGTGAATTGAAAGAAACATGACCGACGACGAAAAACCCAGAGGTTTCTCCGGCTCCGGCTCCGGCTCCGGCGAGCCTCACCACCCTCCTCCACCGCAGCCCCTTCCCTATCCGCCGCCTCAATACGGCACCTTCCAAGGCGTCTCCAACTACCCTCCTCCCCGGCCAGGCCCTCACCCCGCCATCGGCTTCCCTCAGCCCGTCCCGCCTCCCGGCGCCGGCGGCCCATCCGCCCCTCCTCCGCCGTATCTCCCTCACGGGGGCTACCAAGCTGTTACCGGTATGGCTCTGCTCCTCTGGGTCGTCTTCTTTTGATTATTGATTTTTGGGTTTGAAATGAAAATTGGATAATTTCATTCTAGGATGGTATATTTGATGATCTGTGTGATGGGTTTGATCAAAGATTGGAAATTTCGAGATGGGTTTGGTTTTATTCAATTCTGATTGAATTGTTTGCTCATGCTTTGTGTGTGTATAATATAACTCGATGCATGTTAATTTAGCAGCTGCGAGATATAGTTGTTGATCAACTATCTCTGTGTGAAATATTTGGTTTAAGTAAAAGTTTTTATGCTTGGGTTGACTTAGGCTAACTTCAAATTCTTGATATATTTTGCAACATGTTGTTGAGTGTTGACTGTTTGTTAGTCTAGAATACAATGAATTTGATTGATGGCTGTTGATTCGAGGTTTACCTCTAACTCTCTATGATCAAACTGGGACACTTAAGTTTCGGGATCAGGATGAGTAGGTTGTTTGATAATTTTGTTGAATTACCGGATCTACTTTGTTTGATAATTTTACCATTCTCATCGAGATATGTATTATGTATATGCTGTTCTGATTAAGAGTTATGTTATCATATGAACAATTGGGTTCGTGTATTGAGCAATCCTTTTGGTGGCATGAAAATGGGTTGGTGAGAAATTATGCACCGTTCATCTAGAAAAGGCTAATATGATCATGTTAGAAGGAAGTTATGTATAGTTGGTTTATATATTTGAGAATTTGATGGATATGAGTTTGACTATGATATGTAGTGTAACAGAATTCGTTGTCCTGCTCACTAGATTTTGATTGTTTCCTCTGTGATACTGATTCAGGTTATGCAATTGCTGAAGGAAGACCTGTGAGAGAAAGGCGCCTTGGTTGCTGTGGTATTGGTTGCGGGTGGTGCCTGTAAGTAAATTTCCAGTGTAGCGGTTTTGTAGATAACTAGATATGATGAGGTCCAGAATATTTATACGTATCTTACAATCCAAATCTAAGTGATACCTCATAGCCTGTTCCGTTGGTTAAAACTTAAAAGTGCTATTCCATGTAATGGAAGAAGGCTCTATCATTTCTATTTGTTGTAGAGTATGTGATCACCGGTCTTTCTTTGGCTTTAACTAACCAGGAAGTACACACACATTCATTTCACTACGGGTATTAACATTCATTGCTTCAGATTATATGTGTTCACCTCTATTTTTTGTTTGTGGATAATTGCATCAACTTATGTCAATCTTCTACCGCCATTAACACTTTCATGGAAGGAAATTCATTTAAAGCTAGACAACTTAAATCTTAAAATTTCAAATTTGTCTCTTTGACTTCCAATGTGCTTTTATCTTTGATCTTATTGGATACCAAGAGAAAATTGAAACGATTTCTGATTTTGAATTATGATGGGTGTCTTTTTAATACATTTTTTTAGAAGAGAAATCATTCAACATCATATTATGATTTGTGATTGCAAATTTCCTTATGGGAGTTGAATACCATAGCTTTCTCATTATGCTTGCTGGGCTATAAAATTTATTACTATGTGAGAGGGTGAGATGAGGGAAATGGCATAGAATTTGCCATTTCATGAGACCCTTCTCGAACATCAACTATATGTTTTTAAAAATGGTCACCTTCCAGGAAGCCTGCTTTGAATTTTCAGCAGTTTGTTTCTTCTATAGGTGTCTACACCTTTTCAGTATTAACAGTAACCCATTCCCACCTCTTTCTCCATTGATTCTGATAGGAAAATTATTGTAGGCATGTAGCATTTATTTTGACCAGCTTATGATGGATTAGGCTGAAATCATAATTTGTCATTTTAAGGCGTGGCCAACATTTGTCATTGGCTACTATCACCATAAACCAAAGTTGACACACTGTATTCAGAATTTGAAACACCAAAACTGTTCACATGATTCACTATGCCTTTCTTTAATTTTTGCTGAAAACATTTCAATTTAGCATTGTTCATATCGTTTAGAAAGTATTATATCCTGTCTTGGTTGTGTATGTTTTTCTTTATAGTACCAATTAACTTGCACCAGGTAGATAATTTCAGTTTTTACCTGATTATATGGGTATGAGATGGGTATGGTTCATACATGCTTCTATCCTCACCTTTTTCTGTTTAGTATGATCTTGCAAACATGCTGGAACTGTTTGGGATGTTTTCTCTTATTTTATCCATTATAATTGCCAAGTCTCATATTTGTTATTTTCCTTTTGTATTATTAGCCACTTTTAAAGTTAATATTGGGTTGATTTCCAGTAATTTTTCCTGTTGTGTAGGTTTATATTAGGTTTCTTTCTTGGTGGTATTCCATGGTATGTTGGGGCAATAATTATGCTTTGTTCCAGAGTAGACTATCGAGAGAAACCCGGATATATTGCTTGTATAGTTGGTGTAAGTGATTCCATCCTTTCATTTTTCGCTTAAGCCTATTCACTTCTAATTTCTTTTTATTTTATTTTATTTGCTGTACCATTACTTGTTTGAATTTTAGTAGATACACGACGGGTATTATTCAGTGTTGTGGGCATAAACCGGTAATCATTTTGGAGGTTTTGATCTCCTGATCATCCAAGCTTTTATGTAGTTAGCTGCATGTTGCATAATTGTTAAACTTAAGATGAGCTTGTAAAGTATAATGGATTTGAACTTTTGAAGTCTATGCACTGTTAGTGTAAAATTTGTTTACTTAAACATCCAATTGTTTTCGCCAAATTAGAAAATAATTTCTTATTTTAATTAGAATAAATAAGAAATATAACTGCCCCTAGAATGTGGTCCTATATGACATAGCAAGATTGGATGCCAGTTTGAAATTGTTGTTCTACGCTGGCAGTGCATGAAAATTAACTCATGTATAATTAGATTGTGGATTAAATTTCTTGAAGTTGTTTTGACTTTTAATTACTTCTAGCTGTATCAAATCGTTCCATAGTGTATGAAAAGGCACCTATAATAACACTAGCTTTGTGTGATTGCTTTTGCAGGCTGTTCTGGGCACAATTGCCATTATTGTTGGAGCCACAAAGGGAGCAGACGACTGGTAATCTTCTCGCCAAGAGGTGTAAAGTTTGCTAGTCGTCGAGTGTATCTAAAGTGTATTTATTAGTTACTGGAAAATATGAGCAAGTTTGGTTTGCCATATTCATTTTAAACTGCCACCTTATGTAATTTGTATGCTATTGACTAACACAGAAGACAATAATCGTGATACTGAAACAGGTCTGGTTTATTATGACTCCTTAGTATTTAATACAATTTGACCAATGCAATGGAATCAGGTTGTACAGATTGTTTTTTTTTTTGTAGGTATAATTTGAAATTTCATTAATTAAAGAGACGAAATGTTTGAAATTTGACAGTAAAATTTAGAAAATAAAAAAGGAGTTAAAAATTGTCTGACATTTTATTGAGAGATTAGAATGAAAATTACTATTTCATACATTACATAAAACACAAATCATACATCCAAAAATTAAACAACCATCACCACAATTTAAATAAACTTAACCTTCATTCTAGAATTATTCTGTTAATAGTAATTATAAATTATATAATTGTGCAGTCATTAGCAATGTCTAGGAAAGTAGGTAACCCATATTTTTTTTTTTGCAATTTCTTCTTGGTATTGTTGCATGCGTTCTAATATATGATGTCTCCCATCCAACAACATTTGCATGAGAATAGGTCCGTCGTTGATAAGCAGTAGGTGGTTTAAGGTCAATCAAGTCTCCTTCTAATTTTTCTGATTGCAGCCGAAGGTTACAGGTGCACCATCGTCTCTAGTTTGGAGGTTTGGGAACATAGACCTTCTTCCCGTCATGTGCTGCGAACACCCACTGTCCAAATACCATGACTAGAGTCTTCCTTATCCTATCAACCACTTTTGCAATAGCTACAATTTTGGACTTAGGTACCCAAATTCTCTTGGGTCCTTTAGAGTTATTTTTTGGGCTGAAAGGCATCTTCTTATATGAAGGCTTTTCTTTTTCTTTGTCAAGTCTCACTTTAACAGTAAAGGACTTTTGACTGGACGATGTCACTGAGGACGATAGAAATGTGATATCGGACGATGTATCACTAGAATGTGACTGGTCTTTCTCATTGTGACCTTGTCCACTCTTATCATAGATGGATCGATTGTTACCGGCCAGTCTTACAAGGTTATTATGGCCAAGAGTGAAGCTTGACAGATCATTGATAAAGGATCGCACTCTTTTCTTCAGAGTGTTTATTTCCTTTGCTGAGACATTATCTTTGAGTTCCTCATGTTCTTTGACTAGGCTAACGTGTTCAGTTTTGCAGTAACTGAAATCTTTTTAAAGTTTTAAGAATTTCTTTTTCAACAATTTATATTTGGTTGATAAAGCATGTGAATGAGTTAACAGTTCTTCATAATCATCTTGAAGGGATTCGTATTGTACCTCATCATATTCGTCGTCTTTGCCATTTATGGAGGCCATCAATGAAAAGTCCCTTGTCGTTGATTCCTTCGTCTTCATCTGAAGATTATTTGAGATCATCCCAACTTCTTATGAGCGCTTTCTTCTTCTTCTTCTTCTTCCTGGAGCTCTTCTTCTTCGCAGACCTCTGTGTGAGTCTGAGAAAGTCATTCTTCATATGTCCGCGCCTCAACAACTCATAACACAACATGGGACTCTTGTTAGAGCTTTGTTCTTCTTCATCGTTGTACTGTGATGAATGTCTTCGGAAGTTTGAGTCTTTCTTGAATTTTCCTCGTGAATCATTCATTGCATTCTTCCTTTTCATCCACATCCTTTTGAATTTTCTAATGATAAAAGCTTGTTCTTATCTGACTCTTCCTCTGAATCTTTGATTTCCTCAAATGATTCATCAGCTTTTAAGGCATTTGAACTTTTTACTTTAGATTTGGAGGCTATGGATTTACTTTTCCTTGCTTCTTCATCTTGACTTAGTTCAAGCTCATGAACCATCAGTGACCCGAGGAGATCATCCAGCTTCAGAGTACTAAGGTCCTTTTCTTCCTGGATGGTTGTCACTTTGGGTTTCCACTTCTTCGATAGACTTCTTAGGATCTTGTTGACTTGATCTGCGTTGTCGTAGATTCTCCCCAGCTACCTCATTTTGTTTGCCATTCCTTGAAATCTGGTGAACATGTCCTTGATGCTTTCATCTTCCAGCATTTTGAACATCTCGTACTGAGTCACCAACAAATTTATCTTTGTTGGGTTGACATTTGAGGTTCCTTCGTGCGCTTTTCCAAAAGCATCCCAGATTTCCTTAGTAGTCTTGTAATTGTTTATCCTATTGTACTCTATTGGGCTTAGAGCATTGATGAGGCAAAACTTAGCGCTGGAGTTGTAATGGTTGTAGATCTTGTGGTCATCAAGCCACTTCTCTATTGGAATAGGTTGTTGAGTATCTAGTGCTATGGGAACGTAGTCTCGATTGTTCACTATTTCCCACCTCTTGAAGCTTACGAATTTTATGTATAAGATCATGCTCTTTTTCCATTGTTGATAACTTGTCCCATCGAAGTATGGGAGCCTGAATGTCGCTTGAATTTTAGGTATTCCTCCCTTGTCGCTTTCTGCGATGGATCTTTTCTCTGTCATCTGTTAAGATGTGTTAGAAACCCCAAAGACAAGCTCTGATGCCAATTGATAAAAATACGAGTGAAGCAAGAAAATGGGGTTTGAATTGTGTCTTAAAGAAATATGATATTTTCAAAAAGTTTTGCTCACAAAAATATACGTTCTCAAATCGTTACGAAAGAGTTTTGTGCAGCATATTGTTTTAAACGATTTTAACCGATAACGAAAAATAGTAAGCAAAAACAAGACAGGAGATTTTTTTCCTGGTTCACCCAACATCGGCGAGCTTTGTCCATGCATTGGCTTTCACCAAGTATTAAACAAGACTTCTCCCAGTATTAGACAAGACTTCTCCCATCAAGTATTTGACAGGACTCCTCCCAACAAGTATTCCACAGGACATCTCCCAACAAGTATTCCACAGAACTCCTCCCAACAAGTATTCGACAAGAATCCTCCCAACAAGTATTCTACAGAACTCCTCCTAGTATTCTACAAGACTCTCCCAAATCCAACAGGATTTTGTTCTACTTTGATTCTCCTCCTAGTATTCTACAAATGTATGATTTTGAGTCTAATAGGCTCAAGAGTATTTCAGAGAAGATATGACACTTAGATTCTCTGATTTGGTTGCTTGAAAGCTTAGATGATCAATGAAGTTCTTAACTTATCCAGGTGTGTATTCTTCCTTTTATACTACTTCATGTGAATATTCCTTTGAACGTTGATGAGCTTCGAAGCTTGATCGCCCATACCTCTAGAGAGTACAACGGTCATTTTTCTAGCATGAATTGTTTTCGCCCGTTTTTGTACTTGCCTCTGAGAAAATCTTTCAATTGGTGATTCGAGTGTTAGGTGAGATTTCTCGAGCAGTGGATCTTCTATCTTCTGGAAGAGAGTCTAGAGCTGATAGGTAGCTGCCTGGTTTGACTTGATATGGCAGCTCTGTGCTTTCACCTCTTTCTTCTTGTTACTTCGCTCTTTTAATTATCTATTTTCTTTCATAAAGCTTTGACTTAGTTGCTCCAACTGATCTATTTTGTTTCTTCAACTAAGTGTCGCATTCCTTTTCTGGGCAACATGACATTTGTATAATTGGACGCTAAGAGCTTTAGACCATGCTGCCTTCGGACCATGTTGGCTTTCCAAGAGGATGATGCTTCTTTACTGATTCCTTCGACGACAGGGATTATGGATGTTTTAACTTCCCTGAAAAGGTGAAACATGGAAATTCTTAAGTAGTTTTGCGTTCCACAGGCTCAGTCATTTAAGAACGTTATTATTACTCAAAACTTAAGACTTGAGATTTTATGAATGATTTATTTGGAACTTACAGAACCGTCTTCCTCACGAGTCCAAGCCTCATCAAGGATCACTCCCCACTGAGTATCTAGTGCGCACTACCCACCTAGCACAGCTTCCTCATCACGTTTTAATTCGATCATGTTCGACTTACATACATCACATAACCACAAACCGGGTTTAAAGTAAATTATACATAGCGTGGCATCGTCATGTTATCAACATCATACCAGAACCTAAACATATATAACTTGTTATTCGCCAACAACAAACAATATTTCGAAGTGATCACATCACATCATCAAACTACAACCCAAGCCAAACAACAACACATGCCATACATCATATAGAAAAACAACGAAGTGCCCTTATTCGAATCACTTTCCTTATGAAGCACATGTCCTAGATCCTTAACAGTCATGCTAACCGAACCTTCATAGATACACAAGTAACATTCCTAATCTAAGACATGGTCTAAGGAACATGCATGAACTATGCTTAGAACCCAAGGTTTTAAAATGACTATTGGAAAACACGATTTGGTCCTTCAAAAGAAAATAGTTCATGAATGAGTCCTTTAGCATTTAATTAATTAAACTTTGGTCCTCTTAAAACCACTTAATTATCAAAATGGTTTTCAATAAACTTCATAATAAAAAAACATATCCTCATACAATTAATTAATTACAAATAGGTCCTTACACTTTTATTAATTAAAATCAGGTCCTCCTACTTTTCAAAAACTTACAATTTTAACCTCTAAATAGAAGCTAGGATTCATCAATCCGTAAATAAGTTTCAAAATGATTTTCAATCGTAAAATAGACATAGTGCTGCTGCCAAAACAACAACACGAGCAAATCCTTATTTTTTTTCAAATCAACGTCACACATGGCTTATCATCACCCAAAAAAACCGATCGAAAGCTTTTTAAATTAAAACAAATTTTAACAACTCACCAGAATATAACTCTTTTTCTCATAAATAACACAACCTTTCAAAGGAAACACATTTCTAAAACAATTTAGAAGAAAGAGATGAAGACAGAAGTTTATACACAAGAACTCGAGTAACAGGGAAAAGAAACACCAATGGAAGGTTTTCAGGGCACCTACATTATGCTCGAAGAAGAAGAAGAAAACAAATATAAGAATTCCCTGGAGAATCAGAAATCATGGAGACCAAGAGCAAGGAAGGTAATATTATGGCGGATTATTTAGCTAATCAAGGTTGTAGTTGGGAGGATCTTATTTAGGGCCTTTGTGATCCGTTGTAATCACCTACATGAGAGGGTTGTTCCCATGCTTGTTTGCTTTCAGTAAAAAAATTCTTTAGGAAAAAAAATTACAGCTAGAAATGTGATAAACACTTTTCAACATACATTTTCGATCATCAGTCTATAGTACTATTATGAAATTAAATTTAAATCTCACGACTCATACATTAAGAAGACCTCACTTTTTATTTGATGGGATAAGGTAAATTTCACTGAATAATTCAAAAATGTTTCGAAAAAGTGTATAGAAATTTATTACAAATTAGCATGTATCATTTGCATCACTTGAAAAAACTTACTATTATGCTTTAGACGTGATAACCTATCCTTGACTACTTCTTCAACCTCAGTTAATTCATTCATCTCTTTTATCTTCAATATGATGGAGAGATAAATTGATTGTCTTCGCAGTGATAGTAACTTTGTCGCCTCCTCCACTAGTGAGGAATTGCAAATTATAGTAATTTTTTTGATCATGGTGGCTCTTGATATCAAATGCTCAACAAACTTCACTTCTTGTTCTTTGCCTGTAAACCCCCTTATAGTAACAAATTTTAACTTTTGATTAACACAATTGTGCATTGTCCGTCTCTCCCAAAACATTGACTTGGGAAATGGTAAAGCACCATCATCACTCGAATCTGAATCTCTCTCCACCTATAAAACACAATCAATATTTCAAGAACCATATATATTAAGCATAAATGAATTCCATCTTTTAATGTTTAGCTTAATGAGTAAATAACCAAATTGAAGTTGTAAGAATGTAACAAGGTTATGACTCACGTACCGGTATAGTAATATCAAGAGATTCTAGATAGATGCACGATCTGAGTACAAATGAAAGTGCTAAAGCTTCTCTTATGTTATTCAAATCCAAATCAATTGACATGGTCAACAGATTACGAAAAATGTTGATCGTTTGAGATTCCTACAAAGAAGAGATCAGCATTATCAGCACTACAATATATTTTATCAAAATGAGCAAACCTAGCTCATACTAAAACATTACATAAAAGAAATTGCCATTTAAATCTTAATGTGCAGTAACAATTTTCATAGAAACATATCAAAATTTTAGGTTTTACTCTAATTGTAACTACAATTTTTTCATCATATACATTATTTCAAACAAGATTTTAAATTGAGGTTCGCATCAACATTTGTGGTTGCCAGGTAAAGGATTTTGAATCTCGTTAGAGTGTCGTAATGACAATTGTAGTCGCATTGACCCCACTTGTATACACTTCTGCAACATTAGGGAAATCTCAATTTAAAACCTAAATTGAAATGATAAATATAATTTAAAATAAAAGAAAACTTACAAAAAGGCCACTGGAATTTTCGAGAATGTCCTGGCTTTTCATAACACTTTGCCCGAAGTACTTAGCTTGAATTTTCTGAGCCATTGGGTTGCATCCCGAATGGAATGTTCTTAAGTCCACAATGTAAATTTTCAGACCCTTGGGTGGGCAAAGAAGAGAATCGAGTACCAAATCCTGAAGATTCTCAACAAAAACATCTATCTCATTCACAACTAACCATCGAAGCTCCAAAAACTTTAGGCTCGGGTTACAAATCTTGAGTTTCTTAAATCCAGTTGACTCCACCAAGCTAAACCTCTCCAGATTGGAGCATTTTTCTAGGACATCATTGACGACACCCTCCTCCATGATCATTTTCTTCATTTTTAAGGTCGTCAACTTCTTGCATCCCTCAAACGCAGATGCGGTAGCCCTCCTCATCAAGTAGCTGTTCAACTCGAGTGAACACAAATTCAAAAAGATCCCAGGCTGGAAATCAAGCATCACATAATGAAAATATTGTCTAGCGTCAATGCACTCTAGGGTAAGAGAAATCAACTTTTTGTTTCTCTCCATGAGGAGCTTAACTAAAGCTGTCAATTCTTTAGCATTTAGGCTCTTATAGAGGTACCTGAAGCGACACATGGTCAAGCCAGAGAGGTGATTTTTCAGCACGGTGCTCACAAGCTCACCGTATTTGCGAGCAGAGCGGGGATAGCGATGCATAGATACGGGTTTTACCATGCGGGTCCCATCAAAGTCAAGGCGCTCAGCGTGCCTCCACAAGGGGTTCCATCTCTTTGACAGGATGCTGGTTCTCGCAGCCTCATCGACAGAAAGTGAAGAGATGATGTATTGCAAGATCTCCTTTGGGAGAAGGTTGGTCATGTCACCATCATCGCTTATTATCTTCCCTCCCGTCATTCTTAGCGAAAAACAAGGTCACAAGAAATATGAATTTTGGTGAGAAGAGCTTCTTGTGAAGAACACCTTGGTGATATTTCAATTGCTTTTTATACTTAATCAATAAAAAATATTAGCAATTTTTTTAAAAATGTTATTGAAACATTTAATGATTTTATTATTTTCCATTAATTAATATTAAATACTTAACAATTAGCATTTTCATTGACTACTTCTATTATTTAATAATATTAGTAGTCAATACTTACATAAATTAATTAATTAATTTTAAATACTTAACAATTATTATTTTCATGATAAATAAATTATATTTTTATGATATATAAATATTTTTATATTTAATAATGTAATTTATTATTGAATACATTCAAAGTTTAAATTCTGATTAATTGCCCGTTTGGTGGTCAGGATATGATATGATAGGATATGATATGTGAACATGATAGCAACAGGATATGATAAGAGCAGGATAAACTCTTATCATATCCTGTGTTTGAGGTGCACATGATAAGGACAAGATATGATAAGGAAAAATGTATCAGGTTTTAAATTTGAATAAAAAATACATTTAGAATTGATCATTCTATTAAATTTAATTTCTTTACATTTTCATGAATAAGTCTATATTTTAAAATAAATAAAATTAATTTAAATTTTATTAATTAGCTTATTTTATTGTTTTGAAGATAGCCTATATTTTAAATAAAATTATGCAGTTAACCAATTGGTTTTCACTTTGATGTGACACGTGATAATTAACAAAAAAAAGTTAACTAAATTAAGAATATTATTATTTCAAAAGAACTTTATATTTAAATTATAAATTATTATATAAGTAGATAAGTAGTTTTAAATAATAGGAGATGAAAATAGAAAATTAATCTATTACTATTAAAAATCAATATTTGTAATCAATGGTTTCCACTTAGTTGTGACACATGATAAACAATGAAAATTAACTAAATTAAAAATATTATTATTTCAAAAATACTTTATTTTTAAATTATTATATAAGTAGATAAATAATTTTTAAATAATATGAATGAAAATATTAAATTAGTCTATTATTATTAATAAATCAATATTTGTAAGTGAGTAGTCTATTTTACTATTTATGAATAATAATTTTATTTATTATTTATTTTTATGAATAATAATTTTATTTATTATTTATTTTAGTTAAATTAATATTTTTATATTTATTAATTAATATTATTATAAATTATAAATAATATAATATTAAAATAAATTAATTTGGAGTTAGGATACTGAAAGAAAATATATAACTGGTATCCTATCCTGTTCTATCCTAGCTCCCCCCTCGGGATAACTTTTACACATGATTGACAGGATAGGATAGGAGACAGGATAGTCTTATCCTATCCTGCTGGCACAACAAACAACAGATAACAACAGGATATGATTATTATCCTGTCCTATCCTATCCTATCATGTCCACCAAACGGGCCCAATAGTCAAATTGACTTGAGAAAGCAGATTAGATCGTAGCATTGATCATAAAGGTAACTTGTTAAAAATATTATTAATTTGATTTGTATCATTCATTGGGTATTAGTAACTTTTTATATTATTCATTATATTAATTACTAATTGTAATTTTTTTCTGTTTTCACTTTTCATATTCAAAAATAAAAATCATCATTATTTAAATTTTAATTATTAATCACAGATTAGAACAAAATTAAAAATGATAATGATAATAGATAGTAAAAGTAAAATTGACTCATATTAATAAAGATATTAATTAGTTATTAATAACCTTATTATTTATTACATTAATTACTAGTTTTAAAAAATTCAATCTCTTATATAAAATTAAATATTAATATTATTAATCATAAGTGGAGGAAAAAAATTAAATAACATTAATTTAAATATATATTAACAAAAATATTAATTAGTTATTAGTAACATTTTATATTATTCATTATATTAATTACTAATTGTATATTTTTAGTTTTTATATTTCAAAATAAATATTTATCATTATTTAAAGTTGAATTATTAATCACAACTTTTGAAAAAATTAAAAATATTAATGATAATAATAGGTAAAAGTAAAGTTGACTCAAATTAATAACAATATTAATAACTATATTATTCATTGGTAGAAATTGATTTCATTAGTGACTCAAGTAATTTCTTTTTCCCTTATGTCAATATGAACCATGTGCTATGATATGATACATGATATTTATGATGGATCCCTATCTGCCATAGGAAGTAGGCTTGAGTTGAATCATTTCTTTGTGACTCAAATAATTTCTTTTTCCCTCATGCCAATATGAACTATGTGCTACATCCAATGGTAGAAATTGATTTCATTAGTGACTCAAGTAATTTCTTTTTCCCTTATGCCAATATGAACCATGTGCTATGATATAATACATGATATTTACGATGGATCCCTATCTGCCATAGGAAGTAGGCTTGAGTTGAATCATTTCTTTGTCAATAGGAATGCTTCAAAGAACGGACGCAACTGAAAGATATTGATTAATGAGTGTAGAAGCTACAAAACTCATTAAGAGAAAGGAAAAAAAATTCAAGTGTGTATAGTTTTAATGTATCATATCAAAAGAATCCATTGAAGTACATGAATGCTACAAAAGAAAGTTCTACTTAATTTAATTGAGCAGTCTCTTATTTGGCAGTCAAGTATATAAAATGAATTACAAGTCTGGATCTAGCTTATATAATAGATCAAATCATCAAAGCAATGATAAGCAGAGAAAGCTTAATAGTTGGTGTGTTGAAGTAGAGAAAGCTGAGAAAGATTGCAATGGACAGTAAAAATAAGTCAGAGCAATGATACCAAGTTTAGAAACCCTTTGCTCAACAACAGTTTGAAGTGTACAAATTTTGATCTCAAGCTCCTAAGTTTAATTGATTATTATCACCATCCTGTTAATATTAACATGTGAGTTAACTGGTAATGATAATATGTTTACTTTTAGCCATTTTTTTAAATTATTATTTATTGATTAAAAGTAGACAGACTTAAAGGGACATAGTTCCACAGGGATGTATCTGAACAAGAAATAGCAATTCTAATATTAATAGATGCTAGGAGAATGTAAAGGCAGGAAGAAGAGGGAGACAAATAGAGTACAGAAAAGATTATGTTAAAATAGGCAAATTTGACTGATTCTATAACTTCAACTTTGGGAATATTTCTTAGTTTAATCTGGTATAACTTCTGGTTCTCAGATGTGCATTAATAATTTTTTTTTTAAACAAGATGTGCATTAATAATTACCACCTTACCGCTAATAATTTTGTGGGAGTTAGCTGTTGATGATGTTAATTGATGCTTGGAGAAAGTGAAATCAGGAATAAGAGGAGAGGATAGACAGTACAGAGAAGGAAATTTTGGAAGCAAAGGGCCTTAGCATATTTCTTGCTTTAATGTGGTGTAACCTCTAATTCTCTAATGTACTCTACAGCATTGAGCTAGTCTTCTCTTACAAACTGTTTTGTTCATCTCTACTCCGCTTTTCGGTACTCTGCAAGGGCCCAAAAATGAAGTCATCCTTTTCAGTAGTTGAAGGGTTCCAACTTCCAACGGAAAGGTTTGGGTCAAGGTCATGGCACAATTACTTCGTTTGCCGAGTAGTCTTTGCAGAGTACTAAGAAGCAATGAGATTTCAGTTAGTTTTTCTGGTGTAGGGGATTGGGACCTTATGTAAAATGTATCACGGACCACTATTACATCGATGTAGGCAAATGTTTCTTTGATACATAATAAATTTAGAGTGAGGGGATGGTGCCAGATTCCTATGTATGTAAATGGATTTAGGTTAATTTCAATGTGTTACCATTTCATACTTAGTTTTCCTTGAATAAATATTTATGAAATTTTAAATGAAATGTGTCCAGTTGTATCAAGAATGGTTAAAGCTTATCAAAAAAAAAAAATCAAGAATGGTTAAACAATGTAGAATGGTTAAACCATTAGGCAAGATACTTGAATTTCATGTGCAATAAGTGTGGATATCTAACTAGAACTACCAAAACAGGTACAATCAAACATAACTACTAAGCAACAAAATCAACCGAATCCTCACACCTTAGAATTATCTTATGAATCATGATTACTTGAGAAGGAAATAAGCTATAAAAATTTGCGAGGTAAAATATTAAACGATCAAGCATAGTTTGTTGATTTCTTCATACCAGATTCTAGTTCTGTAGATAATGAATTGGCAACTAGCGAATAACTAAGGCAAACAACACAAGGATACTACTTGATCAAATGAAATATTAGAAATTAAGGAGCAGGTTCATACACCAAACTTGAAACATTATAACAGCCACTAAACAGGGCTACAATCCACAACTTGAAACAAACAGAGTAACAAATAAACTTCAAACCGCGCAGACGAAGGACAAGATGAAGAGTGGATTCCTTCTGAATGTTATAATCCGCCAGTGTACGCCCATCTTCCAATTGCTTCCCAGCAAAAATAAGCCGCTGCTGGTCTGGGGGAATACCCTCCTTGTCCTGAATCTTGGCTTTTACATTATCAATTGTATCAGAGCTCTCAACCTCCAAAGTTATGGTCTTCCCTGTCAAAGTCTTGACAAAAATCTGCATCCCACCACGGAGCCGCAAAACCAAATGCAGGGTGGATTCCTTCTGGATATTATAATCAGCAAAGGTTCTACCATCTTCCAACTGCTTCCCAGCAAATATAAGCCTCTGCTGGTCCGGTGGGATACCCTCTTTGTCCTGGATTTTTGCTTTCACATTATCAATGGTATCAGAACTCTCAACCTCCAAGGTGATCGTCTTCCCAGTTAAAGTTTTCACAAAAATTTGCATGCCACCACGAAGCCGCAAGACCAAATGCAAAGTAGACTCCTTCTGAATGTTATAATCAGCAAGAGTTCTACCATCTTCAAGCTGCTTCCCGGCAAAGATAAGCCTCTGCTGATCTGGCGGGATGCCCTCCTTATCCTGAATCTTTGCTTTCACATTATCAATAGTATCTGAACTTTCCACCTCCAAAGTAATTGTCTTTCCTGTCAAGGTCTTGACAAAAATTTGCATGCCACCTCTCAGTCGCAGCACCAAATGAAGGGTGGACTCCTTCTGGATGTTGTAATCAGCCAAGGTCCTTCCATCCTCAAGTTGTTTCCCAGCAAAAATAAGCCTCTGCTGATCTGGCGGGATGCCCTCCTTGTCCTGAATCTTGGATTTCACATTATCAATAGTATCTGAGCTTTCAACCTCCAAAGTTATTGTCTTTCCTGTCAAGGTCTTGACAAAAATTTGCATGCCACCTCTCAATCGCAGCACCAAATGAAGGGTAGACTCCTTCTGGATGTTGTAATCAGCCAAGGTCCTTCCATCTTCAAGTTGTTTCCCAGCAAAAATAAGCCTCTGTTGATCTGGAGGGATACCCTCTTTGTCCTGAATTTTCGTCTTCACATTGTCAATGGTATCTGAGGATTCGACCTCAAGGGTGATGGTTTTCCCAGTCAAAGTCTTGACAAAGATCTGCATGCCACCCCTGAGGCGTAGAACGAGGTGCAGGGTGGATTCCTTTTGGATGTTGTAGTCGGCAAGGGTGTGACCATCCTCTAATTGCTTGCCAGCAAAGATGAGTCTCTGCTGATCTGGTGGGATCCCTTCCTTGTCTTGGATCTTAGCTTTCACGTTGTCAATGGTATCCGAACTCTCCACCTCCAAGGTGATGGTCTTACCTGTTAGAGTTTTCACAAAGATCTGCATCTGCTCATATCAAAACACTAAAACATCAATCAAACAGCAACTAAAAAACAGAAATTAAGGAAACATAAAAAAGATCAGATATAAACCCTAATCCTTTGAAACCATAACCAAAAAATTGGGGACCGAAATCACACATAACAAAACAAATAGATATCTGCATCTGCTCGTACCAAAATACTCAAACATGAAACTAAAAAAAAAAAAAAAACAGAAAATTATGAGGACATCAGAGAATCAAACATAAACCCTAATCCATCAAAACAATAACCACAAATTCGGGAATGAAATTAGACATAACAAAATCAGAAACGCAACTAGAAATTGACATCAAAAGAAAGTGTTTCTCGTATGATAGAAATTGAAAACCTATTCCATAAATCAGAAACTTATCAGCACATCAAAGAGATCAGATACAAACCCTAATTCATCAAAACCATAACCATAACCATAAAATTTGGGAACGAAATCATCACACATACATAAAAAATAGATATCAGAAACGCAATTAGATGAATCTAAAATTGGCAAAGACCAGAATCATCTAAACAAATTAACAAGAGCAACAGGAAATTAACATCAATCGAAAGAGTTTTTCTCGCATGAAAGAAATTGAAAACCTAAGCATGAAGAAGAATCAAAACCTAATAGAATTATACAGAAAAGAAAGAAAGTGAGACGCACCTTGAAACGAGAATCTCAAAGAACAGGAACTGCGAGATTAGGTTTGGCTGAATTCAATTGGTGATCGAGATGAAGATTTGGGGCGAGGAGGAGCCGTATTTATAGTTTAGCTATACCGGCCCAATGATGAAAATATCCTTGAATTGGACGAATAAATATGTGCAACCGGCAAAGGGTTTCCTTTTTTTAATTTCAATTTCAACTAGTTATTTTAGGCAATTTCTTTGGAATCCTTTCAAAAATGGAGGGTTCCATACCTTTTAGTCATGTTTTCTCCATAATAGACTTTTTAAAATTTACAAATACGACCTTTGTATAGTAAAAAATGAACTAAAGGGTGTTGTGCCCTCTTATTTTCAATGGGTACCAGAGCAATGCCCTATTTTTTATAAACATGTGACTTTGTCATCAAATTTTTTTTTTGGTACAATGCATAAAAACAAAAAAGAGCTAAGGTCTCACGGAGGAGACTCCCAAGGCATCGACCAACACTAGAAAATTCATGCCCACCAAGGGGTGCTCAATAACTACTAAAGGCAAATCCTGCTCCGCTCCATGCTTCGCCAAGAAGTCAGCACAAGCATTTCCTTCCCTAAGCGTGTGGTACAAGGCCACCTGCCAAGAGCGATTGAGAAGATCCTTAATATCCCAAATGAGAGAGGCAAAAGCATGCCTCAAAGGAGGACCAGAGGATACCAAATTAACAGCATCAAGGGAGTCAGATTGACATTCCACTGCGCGCACACCACGGTCCCAAGCCAAAGTTAACCCATGAAATATGGCTAGTAACTCAAGATGCAAAATTGTTGGGTCATTGAAGAACCCGTAGAAACCCCCGTGCCATTGGCCAAAGCCACTACGGAAGCAACCTCCAAACCCACCCTTGCACGGATCACCCCTCACGCTCCCATCTACGTTGATCACCAAGCAGTTAGGGTCACGAGGTTGCCAACGAACCAGACGCGGGGAGGATGAAGAACCACTCTCGGAGTTAGTAATCCAACGGCTAATCTCGTCACCCATGACAGCAATATGAGAGCCCAGAAACTGATCATTCAAGGTGAGATTCTCCATGCAGAACGCGTTTCGTGCGCACCAATTCCACCAAAGAGTAGCTACTGCCATAGAGCTTGATCCAGACATCAAATCACGCAGCCACCTTTGGCAGTCCATGTTGTAGAATCTTGTATCAGAGGTATCAAAACCCATCAAAATCCAGACCCTCCAAGCTGCGGGACAATCCCGGAGGCAATGAAGCACAGTCTCCTCCCCACCATTGCAGCGAACACACGAAGCAGAGGAGGTCATACCACGCTTGAACCTGCAACAGTTAGTGGGAAGCGCATCCTGCAGAGCCAACCAGATGAGCATCATGCACTTTAAGGGGATCTTCAACCTCCAAATCCAACTCCAACTCGAGTGGGTACCAGGAAGAACACCATCGACGACCATCCGCTGGCTAATGATCCAATTGTACCCCGTTGACGTCGAATACTCGCCACTAACATGACCTGTCCAACGAATCCCATCAGGAACATGGGAGTTAACACGGGCAGGGAACATATTAACCCTGGCAGTAAGGTCATCTGGTAGCATCGTCCACAATCGATCCAACCTCCACCTATCTCCATCCCAAACATCTTTTATTCGAGCCTTCGTGTCATGGTAATTAACGAACTGCACTAGCTGGCCCAAAGAATGGGTTGTGCACCACGATGAAAACCAGAAAGAGGATAAGCCGTCACCAATCTTGAACTCAAACCCTGGTTTCAATACTGCAATTGTTTTCTGAAACGCTCTCCAAACTGGAGAAACCAGCTGCACCTCCGCCCCAAGGAAAGAATTAGATGGAAAATAATTAGCTTCGAGAATATGGACCCAAGGTTTGTCCTCCTCACTAAGAATCTGCCAAACATGTTTACCCAGCAATGCGATGTCCCAGGCCTCCAAAACGTTTAGGAAGAGCAACTTTATCCCAACCGACCAAGTTAATACCTCTACCATCTATGTTCTTCCACACAAAGTTTTTAATTACCGAATCTAGTTTGTCACACACACCTTGAGGTACCCAAACTTGACTCATGCAGTAGGATGGCATCGCAGAAATAACTGATTGAGCTAGAGTGAGCCTCCCAGCTTTGTTGAGGAGCTTGCACTTCCAATCCGCCAAGCGAGAATTAATTCGATCAAAGATGAAATTAAAATCCTCCTTTGTAACCCGTTTCTGGAAGATAGGAAATCCCAGGTATCTACCAATGTCCACAGTAAATTGAAAACCTGCAATATTAGCAATACTAGCTTTTTTTTGGTAAGTAATACCTGAGTACGCTAGAATTTTAGACTTAGCCTCATTCACCTTCAAACCAGAAGCTTTACAAAAATTATCCAGCACCTCCTTTAAAAGTTTCACCTGACTCTCCTTGTCTTTAATGAAGAGAAGCACATCATCCGCGAAAAATAGGTGGGATAAGCCTGGACCATTCCGCACCGTACAAACATGATCCCATCTTCCATCCATCACAGCAGTAGAGATGGCGGAACTAAATCTTTCCATGCAAAGCACAAACAGGTACGGGGAAAGAGGATCACCTTGTCTCAAGCCCCTCTTCGCAGAAAAGGATTGAAGCCTCTCACCATTCCACAAGATAGAGAGTTGAGAGGCTGTCACACAAAACATAATAAGTCTAACACACGTCGGTGGGAACCCGAAGGCTACCAACGTTTCCTCTAAAAAGGACCAATTCACCCGGTCATAAGCCTTCTCAAGATCCAACTTAAAGACTAGGTTTCCACTCTTCCTACGGGCTTTCTGTTGATGATACACAATCTCCTGAAGAGCTATTGCATTATCACTTGTACATCTACCCGGGATGAAGCTGCTCTGATTGGGGCTAATGATCTCATTCAAGCAAGGTCTAATTCTGTTGACCAGAATTTTAGTTATCAGTTTGTAAATCATGTTACACAAACTGATAGGTCTAAAATCTTTAAAGGAGAGGGGGCAATCAATCTTTGGAATTAGCACAATAAGAGTTTCACCAAGGACAGGGTCAAACTGTTGTGTCTCAAACACCTTCCTGATGCATTGGAAGACTTTATCACCAACCACATCCCAATAGGTTTTATAGAAAACCGCATGAAAGCCATCCGGCCCAGGAGCCTTAAAGGAACCCATATGCTGCAGAGCCATGAAAACTTCTTCCTTAGTTACCTCCCGCACAAGATTCAACACATGTTGCTCCGGGATAGTAGGCAGATTGGGGGTGACCAAACAAGAAGTATCAACATTCATAGAATCTGCAAACAAAGCTTTAAAGTACTCAATAGAACCTGTCTGAAGCGCATCAGCATCATCACACCAAGCACCATTTGGTAAATTTAGCCCCACGATTCTATTCCTCTTCCGGCGAATGACTGTGTGAGCATGGAAATAGCCCGTGTTTCTATCACCATATTTAACCCATTTCTCCCTCGACTTCTGGTACCAAAGCATCTCCTGTTGGGCAAGGATTTCACTATGCTCCTTCCTCAAAGCATCTAACCGATTGAGGAGAGCAACAGAATCAACTGTTTCAAGCCTATGCTGGAGGGAGGCCATACAATTCTCCACATGTCTCTTTCTGCGGAATATGTTCCCAAAAGTTCTCCTATTGAAATCCAAAGAATCCACTCTCACCTCATGAAGAGATTCTGGAATGGTCGGGCCACCTTTAAGCCAAGCCTCATGAACCACCTCTTTGTATAGAGGGTGGCTAGTCCACGCTGCTTCGAAACGAAAGGGTCTTCCACCCCTATTTTCCATTTTCTTGCCGCACCTCAACAGGATCGCACTGTGATCTGAATGCAATCTAGGGAGGACTTCAGCGCCCCCTTCCGGAAACGTCAAACGCCATGCCAAGGAGGCCAGCGCTCTATCCAACCGCTTGTGCACATGAAGCCGCCCTTGACAATTTCTGAACCACGTATAGCTCATACCAACAACCCCGATATCCATCAAGTTACACACATTTAAGTTCTCCTGGAAGATCCTTGCCCTAGAAGGGGAAAAAACACGTCCCCGTTGTTCGCAAGCAGCAAGGGTGTCGTTGAAGTCTCCCACGAGAACCCAAGGGTGGGTAATGGCCACGGACAGACCACGAAGGTGATCCCAGAGGAAGGTCCTATTCACCGGAATTGGGCTTGCGTACACGCCTGAACAAACCCAATGAACATTTCGCCTAGATATGTCCAAGGTGATGACCTAAGCATGGGAGCACACGACACTAATGTCACTCACAACATCATTTCTGGCCAGCGCCCAAATGCCACCTGCATGGCCTTGCGCCTCCTCTATGCCAACTGGAGTATATCCCAATTTCACCCAAAAATTTTGAAGACGATTAAACGGAACATGAGTTTCCAAAATAAAGCAAACTTCTGGATTATGCTTCCTCAGCAACTCCTTCATATGTCTTTTGCACACTGCATTCGCTGCACCCCGAACATTCCAAGATAGGACAGAAAAATCCGGTTGTACAATCATTAAAACAATTTTAAAGAAGAAGTGCCCTGGAATACGTAGCATCACGTCTCTGCGGCTGCCAAGACAGTGTCTTGGTTCAAACTCACACCCTCAGGTTGATTCTCTGGTTGAAAATTCATCTCATCATCCAGGGCACTTTGTCATCAAATTTGTGTAATATATTTTTTGTTTTTGTAATTTTAATTGCAGATTTTTTTTAAAAGAAGCTTTTAATTGCACAAATATATATATATATATATATATTTATAGGCCAATTTTAGTTTTAGTAAATTAATCATCCTCAGGGTTTGAACCCTGGACCCTTCACCTATTTCCCCCCAAACCCTTATGTCCCCTAACTCTTACCACTTGAGCTAACATTCGGGGACATTGCACAAATATATAATACTAGTATTGTACCTGTGTGTTATGCACAGATGCAAAATGAAGGGTACGATTGTATAATTTAAAAATAAATTAACACATGTACATGTTCTAGGGGGTGGGAGGGGTAGCTCACTTGGTTGAGCTAAGGGTAGAAATAGGTGTTGGAGATGGAGGTTCAGAGTTCGAACCTTGAGGAGGAGCATTTGTAATTACTAACAACTAACCACTAACATTTGCCTATAAAAAAAACATGTACATGTTCTAATTTTTTTTTTTTCTAATTTGTTATACTTTGAATCAATATACCAAAAGCATTTTAATCTTTTTAGATGTATATACGAAAACGTAAAATGCAAATTTTTTTACTTTATTTTTTTTATAATCAATCAATAAACAACTTCTATCAGGCTGATTTAGTGATGTGCCAGCACCAGGTTAATTCTTATAAAAAAATTTCACGTGTCATTCTCAAATTATTTCTCATAAAAAAATCCATGTGTCATTTCATTGGATAGTTTCTCTTATGTTGTGTTATTTTATCTTGAAACCGAATTTTAAAAGATTTGTCATAATCAATCAATATCAATCAATCAATCAATATCAATATTAATATCAATATCAATATATATTATAAATGAACAACTTCTATCAGGCTGATTCAGTGACGTTGCAGTACCAAGTAAATTCTCATAAAAAAAATTCACGTGTCATTCTCTAGTTAATTCTCATAAAAAAAATCCACGTGTCATTCTATTAGATAGCTTCTCTTCTGTTGTGTTACTTTACCATGAAACCGTATTTTAAAAGATTTTCCCTAGTTATTTAAGGTTTACCTAGATTACTCCTAACTAAATTTATTTCCAAAACAAATCTTGAAACCGTTTTCATTATCTCTTTAAATTATGAAAAGTCTCAAGTCTAATTTACTGCATATTTACAAGAATCCCCTGATTTCTCCTTTTATTATTTCTCATGATCTACAATATAAAAATAAAATATGTAGTGCTGAGATTATAATTCATTAAAATTTTAAAAGATTTTTCCTAATTACCTAGATTTTATAATCAATGTTTTTTTGAACGTGATAATTGAATCAATTGGGGACCAAAAGTGCAAAATTGTGATGAGGGACCAAAAGAGCTATTAAGCCAAGATACAATTAAGAAGGAATTAATAGGGAAAGAGGACAACACATATTATGAACAACTTTTTAAAAAAAAGATTAAAACATAGATAACTTAGAATTTAAAAAATAATAACTGAAAACAAAATCGCATAATCACGTTCATGATTAATTGATATATCAAATACAATAGATATATTATCCGTCCAACGCACGGGAAAAAAACACTAGTATTAGTTACATTCTAATTGATAAAATACAAATTTTTTTAGTTAACTTTCAAATCAATCCTTTAAAATTATTTAATATCAATTTTTATGTTATATTTGATATCATTTTGAATTTTGTACTATAAAAAATAACCATAATCATTAAAAAAATTATAGGCATACATCTTAATGTTATAAAAGTCACAATTGACTTTTACTAATTATTATAATGTCATTAATCACTATTAAACGCAATGGGGGGGGAAGGGTAGCTCACTTGGTGAGCTAAGGGAATGAAGGGATTTGCAGGATGAAGGGCCAGGATTCGAATCCTGACGAAGGAACTAATTTACTAACAATTAACAACTAACATTTGCCTATTAAAAAAAACTATTAAATGCAATATTAATACATTATTATTTTCAAAAAAGTCACACCAGACTTTTTGTTAATTATTCTAATGTTATTAGTAATCATTAAATGCAATATTAATGCATTAATTATTTTTACAAACATGAAATTATTTAACATTTAAATTACTGAAAAATCAGAAGATATAAATATGACATCATCTGATTTTTAAAAAAAATGGCATCATCTACCTACTAATTATAGTATGAGAGAGAAAAATTTTGAAGAAAGACATAGAATGAGGGAGTGACACTTATCAGAGTTACCACTTTTTAGTTTTGAAAATAGTATATAATATAGTTGATATCATTTTGAATTTTGTAATATAAAAAATAACCATAATCATTAAAAAAAGTATGGATAATGTTTTCTTCACACCTCATTTTGAGGTGGAAGGAGGTGGAGGATGAGAGAGATAGGAAGAAAAGAAAAAGTAAGAGAGAGAAAGTATGAGATGTGATAGATGATAAGAGGAGAGAAGTAGAAACAAAAATATGTGGAAATGAAGTGTTTAAAAGATGAGGTGTGTATATATCATTACTCAAAAAGTATAGGCATACTTCTTAATGTTATAAAAGTCACAATTGACTTTTACTAATTATTATAATGTCATTAATCACTATTAAATGCAATATTAATACATTATTATTTTCAAAAAAAGTCACACCGGACTTTTTGTTAATTATTCTAATGTTATTAGTAATCATTAAATGCAATATTAATGCATTAATTATTTTTGAAAACATAAAATTATTTAATATTTAAATTACTAAAAAATCAGAAGATATAAATATGATATCATCTGCTTTCTAAAAAAATATGACATCATCTACCTACTAATTATAGTATGAGAGGGAAAACTTTTGAAGAAAGGCATAGAATGAGGGAGTGACACTTATCAGAGTTACCACTTTTTAGTTTCGAAAATAGTATATAATATAGGATGAGATATATTACTGTTTGTTAGAAGAAATAGTAATAAAAATAATATATAATGTTTGTGTAGGCAGTAACCAGTTTGTCCAATATTAACAATTGAATCCAAATTTTTAATAATACTCGTAGAATTCAATGAAGTAATCTCATATTTTGTCATATAAAATTATGGATATTATAATTAAATCATTTCGGTACCCAAATGTTTTTTTGGGTGTGGTACGCATATGATATTTTAAGTTATAATTTTGTTGAAAAAAAAAGAAATGATTTACTATTGCAATTTTAAAAAGTTCAATCATCGACTTAAAGAATTAATACCATATAGTTCTTATGTTTGTTTATGTTATGTAATGCACAATTTGAAAATTATGGTTTTTAGTTCAACTTTCAATTCTGAGAGATCATATAAATTCATTTTATGTTAGGATATTCTTCCTTCATGCTGCGCTCATATTAAACCTCCAAATCTTCCTCCATCCTCTTCCTCTAAGTTTAAATTGTATGTTTTCTATTGGTTTATATCGTTTTAGGTACCACGTCTTGATCTGGCTTAAGGTACCAAAGCAAGCATCTTATTGACATGCAATATATAAATATTATTTAACAAATACTAAATATTTACAAACATATTTTTTTAAAAAATGAATGATTACGATGTTGGTATGAGACATAGATCACATATATAAATTAAATCCTAAACTATAATATTATATTACCTTTAATAATAAAATAGAATTAAAACATAAATTAAAATAAATAAACATAACCCTAAAGAATTCTCAAACCCAACCATAAAAACCCAACCCTTCCTCTTTTATCTCCTTCCATAACATTGTATCGTCCATAACTACCTTCACCCCCTCTCTCTCAAATGAAGTTCTTAAACAAATAAACAAACAAATAAAAATAAAGCATACATTAGAAGTTGAGCAATTAATCTAACACGAAAAGAAAGAAAATATACACTATAATTTTTTAAATTTTATTCATCACTCTTTATTTAACTAAATTCATGACATACACTTTATTTATTTATGCTAAAATAAAATTCAAAACATTTATAATTATTTATTCCATGGGTAGCATTTTAATTCATGATTCTGTTTTACGAAACATGGTCCTTCTTGTAGTATGATCCAAACGCATATCCAACAATATGGTTCATCCCTCTCTTGTATGTATATGTCAAACCATTTAGTGACATTTTGCCATTGAAATGTACCAAAAAATTGTGTTGTGCCCCAAAAGCTGCTTGTAAAACTCCAATCATAATAGGCACCAGGATGAAGAACATGTTGTCCAAGATCATCATCCTTAGACTTGATGTGAATCGTAAGGTCAAGATTCCCATTTAAAGAATTTTTTACATTCACATGTGTTTTCACAAGAATATCATCTCGAGCTGATGACAACAAGCACATGCAAAGTAACAACAAAACACTCGCAAATTGATTCATTTCACTTTCATGGCCCTTTGTGGGTTGAGTTTCCCTGTTATATATAAACTTCTACCTCAACCATGACTTAAGTTTTACATTAATGACAATACTAAATAGATATTAATGGTCATCATGTTTTTTTTGTTAAAGGGGATGATCAGCACGCATGTCATTTGTGGGCATTATTTATCAATCATAAAAATTTGTGTATATATAAATAAAATATTTAAATTTCAACTATGATGGAGTTTGAAGAAAAAATAAAAAATAATAAATAATAATTTCCATATATATATAAAATGTAATACTTCTAAGAATTAATAAATGATATGATACTTTTTTGGTACATCGGAAAGATAAATTGCACCTTTTAAGAATTGGTTTCTAAACCTCCCTCATTCAATTCATATGTTCCCTAACTGGCTAACTCTTACCGGCCAATATTAAAATAATTTCTATCAATATAATTAAATTGCACCCTCTAAAATTAAAATAATTTCTATCAATATATATTTAAATCACACTTGAGTTTTGCATTAATTATATTTCAGTAATAGTTCTTATTTCAGTAATTTCTTATAAACAAAAGGGTAGAGCAACCCTCAACTCTTAAGCTAGCTTTTGGGTTGAGTTAGACCTCCCTAATTCTAACAGAGGTGAAGAGGGAAATGAGGAGGAGAGATAAGAGCGGATGAAAAAGTCAAGGTGTACTCCCACTACTACAAAAAAGGCCTTTCGTCACGGTTAAAACCACTCATTCGTCACGGTTAAACCGTGACGATAGAAGGCGTGACAATTGCTCAATTGCCACGGTTAAAGGCGGAACCGTGACAATTGATTCGCCTGTTATCACGGTTTGTAAAGCGTAACCGTGACAATAGGTTCCCTCTATTGCCACGGTTACGTACTTAACCGTGGCAATAGAGGCCACCTATTGCCACGGTTACGTAGTTAACCGTTGCAATAGAGGCCACCTTTTGCCACGGTTAAGAACGTAACCGTGACAACAGGTGACCTCTATTGCCACAGTTACTTAACCGTGGCAATAGGTGGCCTCTGTTGCCACAGTTTTAAACGTGACAATAGGTCATACACCTGGTTTGTTACTAAAAAAATCTAATAAGCTAATAAGGATTCTTCTCTTTGTTCCTACTAAATAACTTGCAGCCTGCAACTAAATAAACAGCAATATACATGATAGACCTATAAAGATGGCAAAAACATACACACCTTCTTCAATAAGGCCCTTCAATGCCCATAAATCGCCCATAATTGGTCCACCTCCTCCTGTTAAGTCAGGGTACAACACTCATTTCAGCTGATAACTTCTAATGAGATTGACATGGCAACAATTAATATATATGCTCCCTCCATTATCTCATAACAGTTACTTATTTACATGTAAGTCAGAGAAATCAAAGCAACGAGATTATTTGGGCTGGGGGACTATTCCAGAGCAGGACACAATCAATTCTTATCAAAAACCCTGAGAGACTATCTCAAACAAAACATGTTGATTCAGAACTTGAATTTTGCATAACACACATGTTGGGAAAAGAGGACTAAACCTTAAAATACTTGTGTCCATGACATAAACATCAGATAACCACTTTTTTCCATCCCATCCACCACACCTGCATTCAAATAAACCCCACCTTATCACATGTTATAATTTGATCCTAATACAGCCAATTAGGATAAAAAGTCAAATTAAATGCTATAGATCTCACATAACAATTTTCCGGTTTCCAATTGCTGAAGCTGCAGTGAAATCCCTCGATGAAGGCAAGTCACCAAAGCTAGTTAATTCAGACCATTGCCATATATCTTGAACACCATCATTTGTTCCAAATGCCAACATGCCAACAAACAAGTCAAGTCTCACAACATCAAAGTCTTCACAGAACATGAACTGAACAAATATTATACAAAATGCCATACCAGTATCCAGAACCCAAAAGTCCCCCAACCTGTAAAATTCAGCCGTTAAGACGAGAAGTAAATAAACAAACACACATTTCTGGTGAGAGCATCAAAGGTGATAAGCATTAATCTTAACTCTTCATCATATAATCATACATGGATTATCAAGTTGAGATTTTTCAACTTAAATCTAATCTTGACACATGTTCTTGTATTTTTTTTTTGGGATCCAAAATGTTCTATGAACTTGAATTTTCAACAGCTCAATTTACAAGTGTGCAAGTCATTCAATAAATTGGAAAATCAACTTAACAAGCGAGGCATGATGCGAATCATGAAATCTGATTGTATACCAGCTCCAGAACAAACACCTTGGAAAATCTTCTTCAAAATGTGCTGGCACTTTATCAATAAAAGTAAATGACTATCAACTTTATATGAAAGAATTTCAGTGCAGAACAACTCAACTCACGACATGCTTGCTGAACAAAGGTTTGGCCAATAACTAATTAGACATTTAGCAACCAATTTTATGTTGTGTTGACGAAAGTGAAGTGTGTATCCTTGTGGTCAACTAAATTCAGAATGCAAAGATTAAACTTGATATATTATAAGTTCAGCTACTTGAATTTTCACTCCCGATACTTATGGCATCCTTGGCATAGCACATTCCCACATGTTTGATTGCAATAAAACCAGTCCAAGCATATCAGCGAATTATAGAAGTAAAATTAGCAGCAAATTGTAAGAGCAAATTATGCAAACCAGGCGGAATATCTCAGTTCCAGATTCTAAGCATTTATTGGATGCGCTCTCCTCCTGCCTTACTCTTCACAAATTCAAAAGAGGGCTGGTGCGCTACCTCAGTTATGGACTCCGTGCGTTTTTCAAGCTTTGTGATACTCACACATTCAACAAAAACATGAAGAAAAAGGAGAAAAAGTCAGTCAAGCATTTCATCAAACAGTTTGTAGATTAATAAGACATCAATAACACAGCTTCATTAGACAAGTTTTATGTGTGTAAGCTACAATGAAAATATGAGAAAGCAATTGAAACAAAAAGACCAAATATGGATGCCTACTAGAGGAAAAATAACAAATTGGATTTAGGAATAGGAAAAACTTCTTGGACATCCTAATCTATAGGAACAAGAAACAAGTGTCGTGTATAAAAACCATTGCAGTGCTGCCATGCTCTAGTCTAGTAACATCTCAATGGTCTATAGTACCTGAGATGAACAATATGAAATCAAAGATGTACTCTCGAGATTACCTTTGTCTATAAGACACTAAGATTGAGATCCTCTCCCAATCACACATAATGAAAGACAGAAACTATGACCATTGTTGGCAGCATTTTCAAGTATTGCCATCGGTTAAATTCGATTTTCCATAATGCAGCAACTAGTAAAACAAATATTCAAGAAAATATAGTCAAGTTAAGTTCAACCGCATTGTTCAGGAGATACAAAACAAGGTTTCTGTGAGGCATTTAATCAAACAGTTCTAGTGCATAAATTATTCAACCAATTGCAAACTACACTAATCAATAGCGTGACCACAAGAGTTACCAATGAATGAATAATATGATTTAGTAAACTTCATCCAATTGCCCAGAAGCTAGAATCACCTGCGAGGAAATAAAGAGAGGCAGAACCACAGCAGAGAGAGAAAGTGGAACCAGCTTCCAAGTCGGGACGAGTTGGGAAGATGGTGCGCAGGCAATGGCACGGGCGGCACCACCTTAGCCACCGTGTTCACTCTTCGCATTGCCGCCACAGGACGCGCCGTCGCGTGCTCAGGGAGGGTCACCTTCTTTGTTTTCATCTTCGTCACCGATCTGCTCTTCGAGTGAAACGAAGGAAACGGAGAAACAGATCTGGAACGAAATGTATCTAGAAGATAACAGAAGATTCTTCCACCATCATCGTGTGAGGGAAGGAGCGGCGCCGGTGGAATGGGCGGCACCGAGCAGGAGAAGGAGCGATTCTCCCATGCGAAGGAGAGGGAGAGAGAGAGCGATTGAGAAGCAGAGGGAGAGGAGGACTGACTTGCAGTGAGAACGAGAGGGAGAGAAGGACGTATTGCAGCGAATAGAGAGGGAACCAAGAGAACAGATCGAGAGGGTTAGGGTTTTTGGGTAAGTGAAAATCTCAAAAAAAATTGTCTATTGCCACGGTTCCTAAATAAAATAATAAAATATTGTACCATTTTGCCACGGTTCCGTGTATAACCGTGGTAACTGACCTATTGCCACGGTTCCGCCTATAACCGTGGCAATTGAGGCGTGGCAAAAGGTGTTTTCTGTAGTAGTGTCCCTTAAGGAGTCTAAGCCTACCACGTTGTAGGTGATTAAGGAAAAAAAATTGTCCACTTAAAATTTCAAAAAAATATTAATTGATGTTTTTTAAATAATGTAATTTTTTGGAAACCTTTAATAATATCATTGTGAGAAGAATAAGTTGAGTTAAAATACAATTTGAAGGGTAAAATAGGAAATACATAAAAAAAGTCTATAAATTGACAATTAATTACATTTCTTAATATGTGTGTTTCTTCTCTTTTCGGAATAGTTAATAAGAAAAAAAAAATAGTTATATATTAAATATGGATCTTTTAATTCTGATTAAGAGGATCCAAATTGCTCGCACAACACTAGCTCCCATTTTTAAAACTATTGGGCGGAGAGAGGTATTCAACTTCAAGAATCTTTACATTAAGAGAAAGAGTATACACTACAAGTGGGTTAAATAATATATCTTTCACTCAAAACTTTAAGCAATAGGGTGTATGAGTCTTCTCAATTATAAAAGAGATATGCTATACGGCTACCTTGCATTCGTAAAATTCGTGACACAACACTCTGTAACATATATCTTTATCCATTATAAAATGCTCACTACTTTCTTGTTCTGTTAATATGGGACTTAATCACTTGATATCACAATAAAAACTTCGCCAACTAATGTCATAACTTCAGAACCTTCTATGTAAACGAGGTTTATGTTGGTTCCTCTGTATAGTTTATGCTTCTACAATTCTACTTATTTGGTTTTAGATGCTTGAGAGTTTAAATTACTCCCAAATGCTATTGGCTATTTTAAGAACATCTCATGAAGGCAAAATGGTATACTTCAACAAACATTCCCTACTTGATCGCAAAAGGAAATCAACAACATTGCAAGCCATCAAGATTGCAAAGAATTTGGACCGGTTGTTTTCTATGATTTATGGCGCTCGTCCCCGGAAGAAACTAAGATGTTCATTCAGCAAGTGTGGAATTTTGCAGTCTAGAGTTCTTAGAGCAACTCCAACGCTGGTTTCTTAACCCAGCTGGAGTTGCTAAGATACGGTTTCTTATTTTTTTCAGCATTGGAGCTTGCTCAGTTGGCAGGTTCAGTTTCTTAGCTACAGTGCATGGTTGCTTCTGCAAGCAACTATGTTTTTTGGTTTCTTAGCATTAAAAATTATTATTTTCTCTCACTTCCCCAACAGATTTCAGAGGCAAACATAACAGAAAGGATGAAATTGAACAATGTAAATTAAACAGAGACATAATCAGAGGACGAAAATTGCAATTTTATTGAATGAATTGAAACTTTACAGGAAGAAATTGAAACTTAAAACACATAAATTGATATTTACAAACCCTAAAAAAAAAAATCTTCTCTGGTGAGTTCTGGAAGCTCTGATCTGAGTAATGGCCCTTGCATGTGTGAAAAGGAAGGATTTTTGCAAGCTTCAAGGCTTTGAAGCTTGCAAACAGGGGTTGTGGGGGTCGGATTGAGGCTGTATGGTGGCGGTGGTGGTTGTTTGGTGGCCGATGGTGACTGCATGTGGTTGTTTGGTGGCGGCGGTTGATGTTTGGTGATCGGTTGGGGCTTTGGAGGAGTGGACCAGAGAGATCGAGGGAGAAGAAGTGAGGGAGAGAGGGAGGAGAAGAGGAGGCGTCGAGAGGAAGGAGAAAAGGAGAAGTGAGGCAGAGAGGAAGGATCTGCAGGGTTTAGGGTGAGAGGAAGGGGAAAAGGAGACGCTGCAGGTCAGGGAAAGAGGAAGGGGGAAAAAGGAAGGGGAAAAGAGGAAGGTGAGTGAGAGCTTTGAGGAAGAAGGTGAGTGAGAGAGGTTGAAGAAGAAGCTGCGTGAGAGAAGAGAGGAAGAAGAGAGGAGCGGCTAGGGTTAGAATGGAGAGTGAGTGAGGAAAAATAGATTATATAGTGGGTGACCGGCTGAGCCGGTCATCCCACCGGCTGGAGCCGGTTTTCTGCCCGTTTGGGCTTTTTTTTTTGAATTTTTTTAAATTGACCGGTTTGACCGGTTTTCTGACCGTTTTTTCAATTCTCAGCTTCTTTACCGACCGTTTTTTCAATTCTCAGCTTCTTTACCTTATATATAGTGCAGTAGACCATTTGAAACACCAACATTTACTCCCACAATTTCTCTCTTGTCCAAAAATTCTCAAATTTCTCAAAATGTCTAATCCTTATGAGCAATATTATCCACTGCTCGACAATGAAACACCTCCTACAAGTGAAGGTTTGCAACCTTCGCCTATGTTTCCGGCACAAAACCAACCTCCGCAGATGATTCACCCGCAAAGCCAACCTATGATGGTGTTCCAACAACAAAACCAACATTCGCAGATGATTCGCCCGCAAAGCCAACCTATGCCGATGTTCCAACAACAAAACCCACATCCGCAAATGTATCAACCACAAAGCCAACATCCGCAGATGTGTCACCCTCAAAACCAACCTCCTCACACCGGTGGTAATGTTCAAAATCCTTCGTATCAAATGTTTCCACAATCGTTCTACCATCAAAACCAACCTTAGGGTCAAATGGGACCATATCATCCACAAATGTCTTATCCAAACAATCCACAATATTGCATGTATCCACCACAATACCAAGCACCTCCTACTGGTAGCAGCAGTAGTTCAAAAGTCTCAAGTACACATTGTGAGGCTATGCCCGTTTAGCGTGAATGGAACAATGTATAACATGGGATACTATCTAGCAGACGGTATCTATCCCCCGTGGGCTACATTTGTGAAGACCATCCCAATGCCGCAAGGAGAAAAAAGACAAGAATTTGCGAAAAGACAAGAAGGAGCAAGAAAGGACGTTGAACGTGCATTCGGCGTTCTCCAATCTCGGTTTGCAATAGTTCGTGGTCCATCACGCTTTTGGCATCCGAATGAGATGAAGTCAATAATGTATGCTTGCATCATATTGCACAACATGATTGTTGAAGATGAGCGCAACACGTACCGAGGTAATTTTGTTTATGATCAGGTCAATAATGACATATTGGATGCTGAAGTAGTAAGTGGTCCTATTCCCGCTTTTAGAAATATCTTGGAAAGAAGAGCACATCAAATTGATAGGTCAATTCATCACCAGCTTCAAGCAGACTTGGTGGAGCATATTTGGCAGCTTCCCGAAAACGAGAATAATGAAAATTAACCTTCAAGTGTTATTATGTATTTCATTTCAAATGTATTGTTGCTTATTTTTCATTGTCATGTATTTTCTTTCGTCTTTATTTCTATCATTCAATAAAATTGTTTTTGCTAGAAAAAACACAATGTACTTTTTTATTTTTGTTTCAAGTTAACATGCCGATATTTAAATTTAATTGTTTTAAATATTAAGTAAAATTAAATTTAAATTAAATTCGTATTAATTTTAATTAAATTATTTTTAAGTTGAAGTATTGATTTAGTATTAAATGTTAAATCTAAATTGAGTGAAAATAAATATTATTAATTTATGTTGTATGGTGGGACACGGGTGGGACCCTTCAAATAGTAATTTAAGAAACCATGGGTTGGAGCAAAATCTGCTTCAGTTTCTTAGAAGTTTCTTAAGTCTGATGTGGCAGTACGGGCCCACAGGAATAGTGCTGAATAGTGCTGAATAGTGTGTTAAGAAACCAGATAAGAAATTGTGGGTTGGAGTTGCTCTTATGTGGGATCACACCATCTAAAGAATTTGAACCTGAAGTGATTACCTCACCATGGCCTCCCAAATCTCAAGGTTTTAATTGTTTGTGACTAATGGAATTACCAAGATACATTCACCGGGGTACTCGATGGTGCTTGGACTAGGCGAGCCCCCCCCCCACAAAGGGCTTGAAGAGGCTCGCCCAGGGGTAGTAGGGCATGGAGTCCCGCCCGTTGGTGGGGGCTCATTTAAATAGGGGGTTGATGTTACTTTCCTTAGGATACCCACCCGGGGGGGAACGTATGTAAGGCCGATTGGGCTTAAGGTAGCGCGACCCAATCGGTTCATTAGGGAAAATTTAAAGGCCCATGAGACCTCTATAAAAGGGGACCGGGGGTCTATTGTATGAGACTTTTGGCTCATTTGATGAATAACTAACTAACTGACTATGAGAGTGAACACGTGATTTGTTTGAGTCTTTGGGGACTACCCCTTCTTTGAGTGTTAGTTTCAAGAACATTTTGGCGTCGTCTGTGGGGATCGGTGAATTCTTGATTTCCGAATCACGTGGATTTGTTGTATAGTCTAGAGAGCTTGAGATTTCGTTGCGATGATGGAAACTCGCCGACGACGACGAGATTCACCGGAGCGGGGAGGCGTATCTCACCTCCGAAGCGTTTTCACCAGTCGATGTTGGAGAAGATGGTGCAACACAATGTGGAGCGACGAGAACCATATCTGCATGTTCCAGGTCCAAGAAACCGCAATCAACCTCCTCCACCAGCTCACCGCCTCCATCACCTTCTCCGCCTCCGTCTCCTTCGCTTTTGCGAACTCCATCTCATTCTCCTCCTTCGTCGCCTCCGCCGCCACCACCACCATTGGCGGTTACACAAGAGGAGTGGAAGCAAATGATGCATAATATTGGAGATATACAACTACGAAACGAGCATCTGCATGCTCAACTTGATTTTCTTCGACACGAGCATCAAGACGATGATGTACGTGAGGCGAAGACGATGCCTTTTTCCACAGAGGTGGAGAATGTGGAGATTCTTGATAATATGAAAACTATGGTGTTGGATTTGTATAGTGGCGATACGGATCCGAATGATCATCTCTTATATTTCAATACGAAGATGATGATTAGTGCAGCTTCGGATGCGGTGAAGTGCTGGATGTTTCCGTCGACCTTTAAGTCGACGACAATGGCGTGGTTCACAACTTTACCGCTTGGATCTATGTCGAATTTCCGGGAATTCTCCTCGAAGTTTTTGTCCTGTTCTCGGCAAACAAGATTCAGAAGGTGACGATCAATAACTTGTTTAACATTCGACAACGGATAACAAGTTGAGTAGGAAGCCCGCAGCCTTGATGGCGGAGGTACGAGCGAGGGTGCATACGTATATTTTGGAAGAGGAGGATGAGGCGTTTAAGCGGCAACGGGAAAAAAAAGAGAAGTAGGGGCCCCTCCTAGACAGCAGGTGAAAAAGTGATCTAATGTCGAGCATGGAGATAGCAGTAAGCACAAGGAGGGGAAAGGTCCTTCCGTGGTAAAGTAGTTCAGGTAAGCGTCGTATGCAGCACGCGCCACTTATGAACGTCGGCGTCCTTGGCAACAACCATAATCTTCTCGCTAGCGAGCAGAGGCTGACAAAGAGCTAAACACGAATCTGACGGATATCTTTCGCGAGATCAAGGATGCGAATATGGTGGGCGAGCCTGAATTACCAAAGCGCCCACTGAGGGATGTCGACACAAATAAGTGGTGCGAATATCATCGCACGGTGGGTCATGATACTGATGATTGCTTCACCTTGAAGCGAGAAATTGAAAAGTTGATAAAGACGGGGATCTGCGGCGTTACATACAAAGGAATGATCGCCCGCAAGCTCCGGCGAGAGACCAGAAGAAAGTAACGTTAGCTGCAATAGCACATGGGGCGGAAGAAACATTCGCCCAGGAGTAAGGCCCCCCTACGGGAACGATCAACGGAGGATTTGGGGGTGGAGGCGAAACACATGCAGCGCTGAAGAAACACGTATGAGTCCCCTGGGGGTTTGATCACCAAGATATCACGATCACAAAGGCATATTTTCTGGGAGTCAAGCCGCATAAGGATGATCCCATTGTTGTTCAGTTGAGGATTAATAGCTTCAACATTAGGCGAGTGCTTTTGGATCAAGGAAGTTCAGCTGATATCATTTATGGAGACGCGTTTGACAAGCCGCATAAGGATGGTCCCATTGTAGTTCAGCTAAGGGTTAATAGCTTCAACATTAGGCGAGTGCTTTTGGATCAAGGAAGTTCAGCTGATATCATTTATGGAGACGCGTTTGACAAGCTGGGGTTAATGGATAATGACTTGACGGCTTGACGCCATACACAAGGACTCTTGTTGGTTTTGCTGGCGAACAGGTGTGGGTACGTGGCTACCTAGATTTTGATACCATTTTTTGTGAAAATGAGAACGTGAAGGTTTTAAGAGTGAGTTATTTGGTGTTGCAAGTGGTGGCTTCGTATAATACTAAAGATTATGTCATTATGTGAGAAAATGAGAACGTGAAAGTTTTATGTGAAAATATGTGAGATTTTGATACCATTTTTGGTTAAAATGAGAACGTGAAGGTTTTAAGAGTGAGTTATTTGGTGTGGCTTCGTTAAATATGTATGATTATGTGAGATTAACATATGAGGGGATCCAAATCCGCTTATCGGTGTGTTAAACATTGCCATTATGTTTTTTTAGTGTAAGACAGGTGTTCTTCTTTAGAGGAAATTCTGTTCAAGCCGAGAACATCCACATCATGGTGGGACTAACCCTTAAAATTTATAATTAATTTAAAATAATTGCACTTTGTTCAAATTTTATTTATTTACTTCAAATCTTATTTTTTTATTTTTTTTAGATATATCAGTTTACTATCATATAAAAATAGATCTATTCCATACATTTCATGGGTTAATACAATCGTCATAAAATTTTTAGTTTGACAAGATTTCACCACATGCAGTACCTACCAACGCAGCCATGGTAGTAAGTAGTTACATTGACATAGAGTTGCACACACACACATGGTGCGACCATGGAGTTGTTGGCATAATGTCATTAGATAAATTGTGTGGCCACGCCAATCATAGTTCTCAACTTGAAAACCATCTTCTATGGAGGGCTTTTGATGGGGAACACCCTCAAGAGTGTCTAAAAAGAACTCTTTCTCTATGTTAAAAAGGTCATCCATATTTTTCGTTCCATATACATAGTAAGATCAAAAGAGAAAGGAATTGAAAGGAAATCAAAGAAGAATGAAAAGTTTGAAAAAGTTAAAAGGTTTAAAATGTAAGGAATGTTGCAAGGAAAGACATTTTATAGAACCCCATCAAGGAATTGTATTCCGTGCTTTTCATTGAAAAATAACTGAGTATTTATATACAAAGGTCCTAAGCTAATAGTTAATAGGAAATAAATCTAAACTAGATTACATGCGTAATTACATTATAATATATCAAGAATAAATATTTTAATATTCTATTCTAATATTTTATTCTATTCTAACACACCCCCGCAGTCAAAGCTAGAGATTCACCGAGACTGATACTGGAGTGAAAATCATCAAAAAGAACATGAGGTAGGCCTGTTGTGAAAATAAAACCCTTCAAACTCGAGAGCGGCCGGAGAAAACACTGGATGACCTGAAGATGAGGAACCATTGTTGGCGTAAGGAATAACCGTTGGCGTCGGAAAGCTGGAATCGGAGTGTGATCGGCCATAAAAGGATAAGGGAAAAGGGGGGAAAAATGAAAAGTAGGTTTTTTTTTTTGTGCGGACTGGACTGGAATAAAATATTTTAATATTCTATTATATTCTAACACCCCAACCTTCTCATTAAGGACAACCCATCAACTACTAAGTCAACTGATCAGAATTTTCAAATCTTAGAAGGCATTTCCAAGCAGATTGTGAAATCTCCCAAAAATTACTAAGTCTGTATGTCAATGAAGAACGGTTAGAAATTTTTTTCAGTAGACATATAGCCATACAGAGAGTCACACCCGAAGAAGTAGCAAAACACATTGTCATGGGTAGAAAATAATTCTGAAAGCATCATAAAAAGTGACTTCATACTAGTGAAGCTAAGCATGCCAAAATTGACATGTCAAGCGAGGGGCTCATGTTCTGTTCGGCTAATCAACCCAAAAGGCCCAAAGGAATCGTAGTCGACCCATAGGGCTTGCAAATAAGTAGGCACCATTAGGGTAGACTGCATAACCAAGTAAAGGAATATAATCCCCGACAAGTGTCTAAGCGGCCACACACTAGCCGAGATGCAAACGCGAAGCCAACCATACACTCGAAAGCTCCTACGTACTTAAGGACTTCGCACACACTTGTAGAGAGACATTTAGGTTGTGACTCTATAAATACATGTTCAGTAATTTATTTGTTTCACATGTTCTTCAATAATTCTAAGAATATGAGATCTTCTAAAAAGCTCTTTGAATTCTCTTCTTGTTCACATGCTGACTTTAGCGTCAAAGTGTCTTCTGCATTTACTCTCGAACGTGCAACCCGCACCACCGCACTCTCACCGCCACTCTAATTGGATGTGCTCCGCTGCTGAGACCGAAGAGATTGTCCACGCCTACTCTCAAGAAGAACAGTCAAAATTGTATTTGAAAATAATAATTAACTATAATTGTGGAATCACAAAATTTTAGAAGTGAATCTTCTCAATTTTACGAAAAATTTGACCATGAGAAGTTCATTATCTCACAATTGACTTTTCTATGTTTAATAATTTAAAAAATAAAAGATAATTAAATCATAATTAGATGATAAAGTAGTTTTTCTTGTTTTCTTTGGGAGTTTACCCGCATGATTCATCGGAAAAAAGATAATGAAAATTAACATGGTTAGTTTTTCTTATAATTGGGAGGATCATGTTCTAAAATTGTTTAAAAAATAAAGTAGAATGACAAAAAGTACGAAATCATTAAACTAAAAAGCCTAAAATTTCAATTAAGTCTAAAAATTTCGAGTAAATTCACTTTTAATTACTTACTCACGACAATTTCATTTAAGAGTGCCACCTAGGTGTACAATGTCTAGCAAGAAATTTTTATGGAAGAAACAGAACTCAGAGGCAATCAAATTTGTAACCAACTTTGAAACAGAAGTCATAAATGAAGACAGAAAAGAAAACAGATGAAAGTCAAAACATTAGCATTCCCGATGTCGTGCACAGTTTATGAGTAATAAATAATTTCCATATCATTTTAGAGAGAGATTCTTTCTCACAAAAAAGTGAAAAACCACGTACATCAAATGGTGTGAGGTACATAATCGAGGATCCTAACAAACAATGATAGGATTAGAAATCCTAATCAAGATCGTTAGAGAAGGAATCCTGTTCAACTATTCAAGGTTAATAGAAATCCTAATCAGAATAATTACGGTTACGGTTAGAGAATTGTAAGAGAAAATAATGAAAAAACCATGCTCATTTTTCTGATATGATTCATCAAACATAAATTATACTCCCTCCGTCCCCTATTATAAGTCACTTTTAACTACTTATCTTAGATTAAGAAAAATAGTTAAAAGCGATAAATTTGTAAGACAAAAACATGACATTTCTAATGTCACACTTAGAATTTCTCTCTCCAAATTAAAATTTTTCAATTATAACTACCTCTTTCATCTTAAATATGAGGTTAGTATTGGAAACAAATATTAAATGTTGCATTAGTATCACAAAGTGACTTATAATTAGGGGGAAAAAACTCAAAAAATGTGACTTATAAATGGGGACGGAGGGAGTAACTTACAGAAGAAAGTATCTAACTGAAATTAGAAACTGATTATTTGAACCAAATATCTATATTAGGAAAAAATAACAGGAATTAACTGTATTAAATAAATTAGATATTGCCTAAAAATAAAATAGGTAAATCATAACAACTGAATCAAGTAGATAAAAACTGAAACAATTATCTAAATTAGTAAATTCTAAATATACCAAATTTAATTAATCAAAATTAATTAGATATATATATAATTTAATTATTTATTTTTGAAAGATAATTAGATATAATTAATCATTTAAATATTTGGGTTTATTGGTTATTCTTTCAGGCCTATCATATAAACTTTTTAAAATTTTCCTGACTTCTTCATGTAGTCAAAAGTATAAACTCTTCTAAATTTTCTCAAGTTGAATTTAAAAAATAAACTAAATAGAACTTCCATTAATATGGAATAAATTAAAGCATGGGAATAACCTCTCCCCTCCACTGTGAGGCATATCTCATTATCAGCTAATAAGATAATGCTCCCAAAAACTTAGCAAATCCAGTACATATAACCTGTTTTTATCCATGATATGTATTAAATAGGTGGAAGCTTTGAATATCTGTAACGAGAGACATATACAATGTTTAACTGGACATCGTCTTATCACTTGAGATAAATACAGCTATTTCCTGTGAGTTTGTTCTGACTGACATAAATCTTGAATGAGTCCTTGTGAATACAACCATGTTAATTTATTTTTAAGGAAATAGCTGTTTCCCAATTAAAAAAAGATAGAAGTTGGTAAGAGTTAAGACTCTTCCTTCCCCTGCCCCACAACCCAAAGTGAAAAAAACAAGAAAGTTTACAATATTTAAACAACCATAAACTTCATAGTCAATTTAATCCGTTTCCTTCCCTTCCATGATCTTCCCCCTCCAACTCCCACAATTAATTCACATAATAGCTATTCACCTCTGGAGAATCCGTCTATCTCCAATTCTCTATATATATGCATATACCAATCTTTAGGAATGCCATCTCCACTTTTCATATCTATTAATTAGTTCTTGTATAGTGATCAATTCATCTGTGATCACAGAAAGAAAGAAAGAAAGAAAGAGAGATGAGGAAGGAGTGTCATCCACTGTTGAGGGGAGGGAGAAAGGACAACAAATTCAGACAGGGGTTTTCTTCATCTGAGATGGAATCACTTGCTAGCATATGTGAGGTTATTCTTCCTCCATTGCCAATGGATGCTCTGAAGATCAAAAAGCATGATGATGTGTCTATTGAGGATGTGGAATTCTTCTGGAACACTTCTGCTTCTCACTATCCAATCCCTCATGAGGTATACACATAATACATATGTATTGCATGTGTAAATGTTTAACAGTTTTCTTCATGATTGCTTCTCTGTCTCTTTTTCTCCTTCTCTGTCCATTTCTGATCTAAGAGAGAGTCCTGTATGCAAGGTACAAGTGAGACCTACTTAGTTTCTATGTGGCTACTGTGCATTTCATCATGTGTAAATATGAGGATTTATGTAATTTCAGAACTTCTAAATTATAGCAGAAAGTAATTGCAAAAACAAACTGTCATTCCTACTGACATATTTGGATACATGATGAAAGTACAGTAATAACTTCTCTTAGCTTTTGGGGTTCAAAGTGATTTTCTTTGTGTATCCAAACATGCTAAGTGATTTTCTGTCGTGTATCCAAACATGGTAAAGATAAAACCCCACCCTTTTATGGGATTTGGCAACTCTATGATGAAATTGAGGGATGGAAACATGTGACTGTAAACTAGGAATCATTAAATGTTATCTACAGTATTATTTGTCCTTTTTTTTGTTATTGTTGAGCAGTTACTTCTAACAACTGTGGTAGCTACTTATTACTGCTATCCTGGGTTGTCCATGTGAAATGCAGGAACTCATAACGAATCTTTTTTTCTAGTAATTTGGCATTCAGTGAAAATTTTCTAAAAACTTTATTTTCAAAATAAAATAAATGACTTTCATTAATTACCACTTTTTTTATTTTTTTAAAATTATACATGTGTCATTGTATATGGTTAGTGAACTCAATGAAAATGATATAAGTAAGTTGATCAAAGTTTAGGTATTAAGATTCCCACATTATTTTCCAACTTCACTTTTAAGGTATTAAGTTAACTGAATAAACTTTTGTCTACATTCTTCATATCTCATGCATGTCATGTTTTAATTTTCAATGGCGACAGGTTGCTGAGATATTATCTAAGAGGAGCTTAATAGAAGCAGTAATACTGATTAGAGTGGTTTTATGGCTGCTAGCAACGAGGTTGGGCACATTTTTGCTCTGTGGTTTGCTCTGTTTCAGTGAGAAATGGCCCTTTATCAACAACTTTTCAAGCATGTCTTTGAAGAAAAGAGAAAGGGTTATGCAGTGGTGGCTGAAGAATAGGTTCATCACACCTATTAGACTTGCATTTGCTTACCTCAAAGTCCTGTGCCTCTTTGCTTATTTCACTTGGGTATACTTCAACCTAGATCTAAAGTTCTCTTTAATTATATTTCTTACATTAGATTTACTTGTCATCTTCATCCAATGAGTTCATGTAAGAAAGATTAACTAAGTGTCTTTGATTCTAGTCTTTCTACGTTTGGGAGCCTTGGAATCAATTTCGGTCGACTTGAATCGCTTTTAGGTGGTTACATAGATGTTTGACTATCGACTTAGAGTATTGATTTTAGTCCAAAAACCAATTCTGCTGAGAAGCTAGAGTGAATAATTTCTGCGGTGGACATAATCGATTGTGAATTTTGTAACTAGATTTAACAGCTTTATCATTAGAAATCACTTTTCCCATAAACGTATCCAAACATAAATCACTTCACTTTGAAGTCACTTTAACTCACTTTTATCATAATAAATTTTACCAAAGTCAGTGTGTCCAAAATCAATTATAGCTATGCAGATCCAAACACGCCATAAGGAAGAAACTGGAGAACAGTTTTTTATAAGTTTTTGAATTTTTGCAGGTTGATGAAAATGGGGATAACCCAGCATGGAAAGCCATTGGATATGAGGTGTCAGCTGATGAGAAATTGCCCAATTCTTCTAATGGGAGGCTCCTTGAAAAGGGGATTGTGGAAACCATGCATGAAACTAACTCAACTCTTCAACAATCACTTACTGAGAAAGGCCTGAATGTCACACTGGACTCCAGAAACAACATCCTCAAAGTCAAATGTGATGCAATAGTTGTAGGGTCTGGTTGTGGTGGAGGTGTTGCAGCTTCTGTTCTTTCAGGGGCTGGACACAAGGTGGTTGTTCTAGAGAAAGGAAACTATTTCGCCCCCCGCGATTATTCTTCTCTAGAAGGACCTTCCATGGATCAGTTATATGAAACTGGAGGGATTTTAGCTTCTGTGGATTCCAGAATACTTCTATTGGCAGGATCAACAGTAGGTGGTGGCTCTGCTGTTAATTGGTCAGCATGCATTAAAACACCTCACGAAGTGCTCAAAGAGTGGTCTGAAAACCACAACCTTTCCCTCTTTTCAACTTCAGAGTATCTCTCAGCAATGGAAACTGTGTGTGAGAGGATTGGTGTCACTGAAAGTTGCACACATGAGGGATTCCAAAACCAAGTGTTGAGAAAAGGGTGTCAGAATCTTGGCCTGAAAGTTGATTATGTGCCAAGAAACTCATCAGGGAACCATTTCTGTGGCTCATGTGGTTATGGTTGTCCCAAAGGAGAGAAACAAGGGACTCAAGATACATGGCTTGTAGATGCAGTTGAGAATGGTGCTGTGATAATCACAGGATGCAAAGCTGAGAGGTTCTTGTTGGAAAATAACAGGAATGGAAGTGGCAGAAAGAAGAAATGCTTGGGAGTTTTGGCAAAGGCTCTAAGTAGTAGAGTCACAATGAAGCTTCAAATTGAGGCTAAAGTAACAATTTCTGCAGGTGGGGCACTTTTAACACCTCCATTGATGATCTCTAGTGGGTTAAAGAACAAGAATATTGGCAAAAACCTTCATCTGCACCCTGTGCTAATGACATGGGGGTATTTCCCAGAATCAACTTCAGAGCTAAAAGGAAAAATCTTTGAAGGAGGTATAATCACATCAGTGCATAAGGTTCCATCAAGAGACTCCAACTCATATTCAGACACAAGAGCCATAATTGAAACCCCTTCACTAGGACCAGGATCATTTGCTTCACTGTGTCCTTGGGAATCAGGTCTTGACTTCAAAGAGAGAATGCTGAATTACCCTAGAACTGCTCATTTGATCACTATAATCAGAGACAAGGCTTGTGGACAAGTCACAACTGAGGGGAGGGTCAGCTACAAATTAAGTGCTTTTGACAAAGAGAACATGAAATGTGGGTTGCAGCAAGCACTGAGGATTCTGAAAGCTGCAGGAGCAGTTGAAGTTGGCACACACAGAAGTGATGGTCAGAGAGTTAAGTGTGGTGAGGTTAGTGAAAATGAAATGGCAGAGTTCATAGATAGTGTATGTCCAATGGAGGGGGCACTTTCACCAGGTGAGAATTGGAACATTTACACCTCTGCTCATCAAATGGGGAGCTGCAGAATGGGAATGAATGAAAAAGAAGGTGCTGTTGATGAGAATGGAGAGAGTTGGGAGGCACAAGGGTTGTTTGTTTGTGATGCAAGTTTGCTTCCAACTGCTGTTGGAGTTAATCCCATGATCACAATCCAATCCACTGCTTACTGTATCTCAAATAGAGTGGTAGATTATCTTAAAAGGGATCAAATCTGAAATTGGTTATTCTCTTCAGTTTCTTTCCGAAACTTTTTTATTGATGGGTTGAAATTCATGTAATGTCCACTAAAAATATGAGTTCTACATCCAATTTAGTGGGACTAATGAAATTCAACCAATCAATGAATGACCGTTGAAAAAAAATGTGTTAAATTGAGTGTTATCAGCATCCCTCTTCGTATAATAATGCAACTGAAGGTAATTTAATCATGGATGATTAATTATCAAAATATTGTATTATGTTAAGAATTTATAATTTTATGTATCTAATGGATCTTTAATTTTCAAGCATCAGTGTGTTATTTGGGATTTTTTATATTTTTAAATCACTTTTATTTACTATAATTCTTGCTTAAGGAGTGACCGGACTAAGGCATGGATCCGGCAACGAAACAAATGCGTGTGTATGATTTTAATGTAAACTACATTTAGACCCACACACAAGAAGCATATGAAGAAAAAGATTTGTGTTAATTTGTTTTATTTTTTAAACAAACCTGCATAATATTAAGAGAAAACGAGTACAGGGGTTATTGAATCATGGTGCATCGGTAAAAAGAGCCTAGGGCCGGTCCCGACATTTTGGAGGCCCGGGCAAATAATAAAAATGGACCCCTAATAATTTTAACGTTCGAAATTTCAACATAACTATTATGTTAGTTCGTTTGGCAACTGGCCGGTACATAAAAGTAACATACATAGTTACTTACGACTAGACCAGCTCAAGTCATTAATAACATCTTGAACATTAATTATTATAACTAAATTTTATTTTAGGGGAAAGTTTAATGGGATTTTTTTTGAGGCCCCTTCTTTTTGGAGGCCCTAGGCTATGGGCCTGCTTGCACAGGCCCAGGGCCGGCCCTGAAAGAGCCCAATGAGGGATTTCCTCCATCCGACTAAAAAGAAGATTGTTTGCCATGTAAGCGGCAACAAAAACAGCAACATCAAAAATCGAAACCAAAGTACAACAATCACTAAGAATAACACCGGTAGTAAGTCTTTTAGAAGGCCTCTTCCACCTCTCATAAAGTTGAAGCTGAAGACAATTAGTCTCGAAACCAACAATCCAAAAAACCATCTCGGAAGCTAGAGAGAGCGCCAACGCAAGGCCAAAGCCTCCGCCACCACCGGAGAGAAAGCTTCTATCGAGGGACATTATTGTTTACGCATGTTGGTTGATTATTATTGACTGAAGCAAACTCTTGTCGATGATTGTATAACACATCTAGTGTTGTTAAGAATGTTACGTGAGTGTGTATCAAAGAAAATGTCACATTTACCATTGATTTTATGAAGGTCATCATTACCACTTACACTTATAGTTCGTATTAAGGTTACAATTATAGTTTTTAATAACAAGGCATGGTAATATTTGTTGGATATTGTTATTTGTGAAACTTTCTTGTTGAGTTTATAACCTTTAAAGATAAAGAACAAATATAATTTTATGATGATTTTAATTTCTACATGTGACAACATAGAAAAAGTGAATTTCTTAAAATTACTCATTTCTTACCTATTTTTTATGTCAATATAATCTCTAAGTGAGTTAGTCTGCCAACCAGCTAAATGCCAAAAGGTGGGTTGTGTTAAGGCTTTAAACTCAAATGTTGAAAATAAGTCAGCTCAGCCCGCGTTTTGGCGAACCAATGACGGTGTGAGTCCGACCCACCTGTCAATCTGTATTGTCAGTTGTCACCCCTAAATGCATCTCATTATTTAATTTTTTTTTGATAGGCTTCCCATTATTTAATAGTTCAACGGGGTGTAGCCGTGTAGGGTTTTAAAAAAGAAGCTTTCAGAAAATTTATTTATGGAAATACTTAACGAAAAAGACGTGTGATGTGAGGCAGAATTACAAACCATACAATACATACATCACCCAAGGGCCAGTGGTTCATTGAACAAATTTGTTTGGTATAATTTATGGTGTTAGTTGTAGCAAGTACCAACTGGCAAGTACATACTCTGCGTATTATAGTAGCCTTTTTAATTTAGATAAAAACCAAATATTATATACGGAATAAAAGATATTTAAAATCCCAAAATAAGAAATAGTGTACTGTAATTTAAGATATAAACATAAATATGGGACCATTTCTCGTTTCTCGTTGCTTTCAGTTTAGTTTACCAAGTTGCAAGCTTTTCAGCATTTATTTCCTCTTTCGTGTCAACCTCTCATGCTTGCTACTCGTGCAACCTAACTAGAGAACGACATGGATAATTGGATGTGATTCATATCTTTGTCCGGGGCTCCAGAATACTAATCTATTATAATATAGTAATTCTGAAGCGCGCGCTATAACGTCGACAAATCAGCCTTATTCCTATATTAAAATTTGCCACATCATGTTTTAAGCTGATGTGTCAGCTCCCATCTCTAATAAGCTTGAAAACGTGACTATCCATCGTGACTTTTGTATTCCCCATCCCCTAACGTAAAACACCCCTTTAAGCTCCCTCTCATGCTTTTACATGGTCACTGCGATAGAAATCGTTCCTAGCCTTAATACCCAGTTTTTCTTCGGATAAAAAAATGGCTACAACAACAACGACATTGCTCTGTTCTCTCTGCACAATGCACAGCCCACAAACGACGGTAGGTAATCAATTTCATTCCCCAACCTCAACCTTAGTTTTTTCCTTCAATTGATTCTCTGGTGCTAGCCACATACAAATACAATCTCAACACACTTTGTAATTTTAGTAAATTTGTCCTGCCTCTGATTGCAAGATGTAGCCGCGCGCGTAGGACTCAAGTTTACGTCATCCCAATGTTTCTTACAGTAAGTATCCCTTCATCTTAACTATTGTTTCACTGTTGTTGTATAGATAGCATAGTCTGTTGGATTATGATTTATGACATCGAGTGCGGAATAGGTGGAACTGAAACCCTTTAATTTGATGCACACATAGTCAACCATGTCGAGGTGTAGTGCCAATGGTCTTCCCATGGCCTTTTGATAATTAGAAACATTCATATGCCCATTGTTTCTTACTGTTGTCACCCTCTTATCAAATCACTCAAGTGAAACTAATAGGAGCATTTTATGTTTAACTCTTATCTACTGAAAATAAGCACCAATGTGCCAGTTCTCTACATAGACATGGTTCCCCTTGTGGGATTTCTTAGTGCTTCAAATGAAGGATTGAAACACGGGTGGCTCAGAGCATCACAAACATGGTACTCATTTTCTTTAAAATATAGTTTGATAATATATATGGAGGAGACTGGAGATGAGAGGTTTTCTTGTATCACTAAGTAACTCCTTGGATCAAATATTTTTTTTACATTTCGAATTTGATAAATGCATAGTTTACACTACAAAAAAAGTGTTTTTTAGAGGCATTTATTTTGTTAAATTGTGGCATTTAATAAGTGCCACATGTGCTGTTACTGGCATTTACTTAAAGTGCCCATATTCCAGATGCCACAACTTGTTTGTGGCATTTTTTGCTTAAATGCCGGTTTTGTATGCCACAAATGGTATTGGCACCTTTTAAATGCCACAAATGCAACAACCATTATATTAGACTCAAACTTTTCTGGCAGCTGGTAAATGCCACAAAATGCAATGTGATTCTCACATTATTGACGTCACGTACCAATTAACTTCAATTTCAATAATATTTTTCAATAATTGGTTATACTTCCTTATTTTATTCCATAGCCAAATTCATGTTTGTGCTAGACCAGCACCCGTTCCAATACAATCTCATAGACACAATGAATAGATTATGTCAAATTTAAATCAAAGTCAGCAAAACTCACAATTTCGATACAATCTCATAGACACAAAAGATAGATTAAGTCAAAGTTAAACCAGAGTCATCAAAATTAAACACAATAGAAATGCAGACAACTGCAATATGTTCCTTTCAATAATCTCTCTTAGGAGAATTATTCTTATAAACATAAAAATGAACTATGTCTATGTCTATACCTACGAAATAGAAAATAGTATTGAAAGCAACAAGGGGCCACTCATCAACTGTTGAGAAATCAAATCCCACATCAGACCCAAATGCCAATAGGTGCCTTCAAAGTTGCCAATCTCAATGCTACATCAGCAAAAATCAAAACAGAGCAAAAGTGTGAGGAATAGATGAAGTGAACGAAGGTGAAAACAAAAAAATACTTATCCTTTAATTTCCACCACAAATAAGTGAAATAACAGATCATCATAACGCAAGAACAGAAGTGATACCTTGGCTTTCTCTAGAGCTTCAGGAACCTTGTTATCTTAGTGGCTTAAAAGAGTCGGTTGTTAAAATTATCATTTTCCACTCATAACTTCCATCATCTTAAGTAAGAACAACAATCTTAACCCATTTTGGCTACAACTTTTTTTACCTGACAAAACAGGAAGAAACTTGCAGAAGAAGGATAGCCTGTTGAAGCGGAAGCTCAGTAGAAACAAATAGATTAATTGCAGAAAAAACCTGCAAATAACAATAATGATATACTACACTTTATTTCACAAAAGATAAGTACCATACTTACTTAATACTTAGCATTCCTTCTGTCTCAATTATCAGTGGAATGCTTATGGAGATCCTTTCACTGAAATCATCAGACCAAAGGTCTTATAGAACTAATATCCTTTGAGTTATTTGAATAATCCTTCTAGAATGTTGTAATTGTAGAATTAAAGAAGCATGGTCCTAAACTATTTTATATAAATATAATATGTGGCTTCTCCGTTTTTCTTTGTGAAAATAGCTCTAAGAAGACAACAGAAAAAAAAACTGACTGCTGACAAGATTCAGCGAACTAGATGATTCCTATGTATTTAGATTTCCAAAAGGTTCCTATATATTTAGATTTCCATTTTGAAGACAAAGACACTGCAAAGAACCTATCTAGATATTTTCATACCTAATGTAACAATCACAGTACACTAAGTAACTAACATAATGCTTGGCTAAGCTTGAGGACATTTTTTTCCTTCACTTTATTCATTAATTGGAAATAACCAAAACCAATTTCGACATCTGGATCAAAATACTCAAAAACATGGTAAAGAGACAAGAATGAAGCATGCAAACACAAACAAGATATATGTATTACTTACTACCCAACAAGATATACTTGCTTGACTGCTCCTGGCTTCCCCCCTATAAACTTGAAGAAACTCTTCACTTTGCAACCTTTGAGCAAAAGCAGCATCCTCATCTTGGCTAGAAATCACTCTTCTTGTTCTCGCTCTCAGAAGAGAGTAAAACAAAGCTTGAAAAAAGAAAAAATGGTAATTATAATAAAGAACCATAGACATGCAAAACCGGACATTACAATACAATAAATTGCTTGATATGATTACTAGCTTGACATTAGATAAACACCATCACATGATGCAGTGTTTAAAACATTTACAGGACGCACACTATCATTCTTAACATGGGAGGCATAAATTAGAAAATGCAAAAAGCCCATAAAACTAATTATCATGGGACGCACCCCATCATTCTTGACAGTACTTTGTCAATCAGTTGTAGTATATTAATCTAAGAGTTAATCAAATAACTAAATAACACAACTGTGACTGCAACACTAGCTCAAAAAAAAAAGAGTGCAACACAAAACACTTGGAAAATCAGCAAGGAGCTAAACCCAAAAGTAATAAATTCATTAACATTCCATTAAATCACAACACCTGAACAATCATAGGTCACAAGTGCTTCAAATCCAGTTGATTGGAATAACTCCCAAGCATCTCTAGCAGAATGGTTAAAGCTTTTACCATAAACAACAATCTGCATTGGACAAGAGTATAACTAGTGAAACTAAATGAAAACCAAGAATATCTCATATTTGAATTTTGATAATCACTTACAAGATTCAATTTCTATTATACATGGAAGGTGATTACTAATATAGAAACAGATAAGTGTCTCCACAAGATGAAAAAGAAAATCGATACAGCATAACAAAAACTCATTCTTGCCTATCTTTGACCTGCAAGCATGATATAAGTATCAGTGTGGAATCAAATGAGCTAAGGTTACACAATATGATGCCATAATATGTTCCATTAAGACCAAAACTTGCTACCTTACCACAAGAAGCCACCTGCGTCCACCATCACACATGCTTGAAGCCACAACACAGCAGCTCCAAATGACCATAAGCATCCATAAAATCACAACAAGCATAAATGCATATGCCAGTCTCATAACCTCATGAAGATTCCAACAAGCATAAACGCAAATGCATTTCACGTTCTTTAAGCCACGGGGTGATCTAATTATTCATACAATAGATGAATTCAGTTAGTGGAGAAATTAGAATACAATTCTTAAGAGTGAAATAATCACTATCAGTCAGCAGTAGTGATAAAGGGGAAACAAATGAGTATACTCTCACCCTTTTTCCATAATCAAGACCAACACTCTAATCATTCTAAAACTAGAATCAAGATTTTCAAATCATCTTAACAGGACTATAATGCTGTGTTTTATTCCACATCTGCATATGTTGTCCATATCACTTTCTCACAATCACAACTATTTGAATCATCAATCCACAAATTAAAAATCAATAAACTTTTAATCCACTTCCATTTGCCTAGAAACACCATCTCGTGACACACACAAACTAGGGAATGAAAAGACTAGGGTATTCAAAACTCAACAATGTTCCATTCAAAGGATTAGGGTAGTAACCAACTCATCGATTGCTTCGGTTCAGAACACAAAGCTTCACCATCGCAACCTTCACCGAAAAACGCCTCTGTAACGCTCAAGCCTTAGATTGTGGAACGAGAAACGAAGTTGGAATGGAAACTTTGGATCGAGAATCTTACCATCCAGAATTTCTGAGCGAGAAACAGATAGAACCTTCACCTTCACGCGATCTCCATCACCTTCACGCAAACCTCGATGCCAAATTGTGTTCGTCATCACCTTCACGAGAATCTCCACCTTCGCGAACCTTCATTCTCGGAGTTTGAATTGGACGCCGATGTGGAAGGTGGTGTGGACGCCGATGGCGATGGTGATGGCGATCCAGTAGTTGTGTGCGAAGGAGGAAGGGTTTTTGTTGAGGAATCTGGCGGAGGAGGAAAAGAGGTGGCGGTTATTGCCGTCATTGGTGGCGGTGGTGCCATGGCGGAAGGTGGTGTTAGGGTTTGGGAAAGATGAAGAAGGGGCAGAAAAGGAACGGGCACTAGTGGAGGAGGAGAGAGGAAATATGTAAGGTTTTTCGTTTTCCTTTTCAGTTTAAAAATCTGGAACTGTCTAACTGTGAGTGAAAGTTAAAAAACAAATTATATATTAAAATTGAAAAGGGTTATTTGTGGCATTTAAGTTAAGTGCCACTTCAGAAAATTGCTACCAAATAGCTGCTAATTAGCTAGGAATCTGTTTTTAAATTAATGGCATTTAAGTTAAGTGCCACTTTTGAAAATTGCTACCAAATAGCTGCTAAATAGCTGCGAATGTATTTTTATACTAGTGGCATTCTGATTAAATGCCAGAATAATATACACTTGTGGCACTTTTTGGTAAATGCCACAAATATAGTGCCACTAAAAACAATTTTTTTTGTAGTGTTACTGCCTTTCTGATATATGTGCTTGATGATCATGTTTTTCCCATATTAGATGCATTGGGATCTCTTCTGAATGATTAGAGCATTACCTATAAATCTTTGTTGGAGTTTACATTGACATGATTTACTGGCCATATCAGTTAGGGAAGGAAGAAGGCAGTCAAGGTGATTTTACTTTTAATGTTTCAGGTGATTCGGGTTATACCTTTTAGAAACTGGAAGGTATAGCCGTGTGGCTTTCATGGTTTAGTTATGAAAAGTGATTTATTAGAAATGATATAGAAAGTTTACAGGAGGGGAAGTTTTAATGCTTCTCCACACCTCAAGTAATAGATAAGGTTTCCTATTTATAGGCTTCTCACTACCGCCTAAGTATAGCAGTTTAGAATAGTTTAGTGTATTCTAGATAATGTCTAGAGAAGTAAGCTCTAATTTCTATGGATGATTGAACATTTTGAGCTCATAATCAAAGTTATTTGGCTGTAGATCTTAGTTAATAATAGATTTTTCTGCCTGCCAATTTTCCCATATAGCTGGAATATCTTGCAAAACTCAGAAAAACTGGTTGCATTTATAGGTTGAGGATCATGAGCTTAGAGGTGTTGCAGGCTTGCAGCACTCAGTGCTAGGAATGGTTATGCAGTAGGAAACATGATTTCTCAAGCTCTTCACTAATTACTTCTGCTGGAAAACTATAATAAGTTGTGTTTGATATGTAAAGAAAATGCTTTTTAATTACCTATTCAAAACCAATACAGTTAAGATCTGAATTGAAAACCATGCTCTTTACCTATTCTTTTTTTATTCCTTTATTTGGAAAATAGCTTTCCATTTGTTATTCTATCCCTATCATTATATTAATTTCTATTCATTATGCAGGATATAAAGAAGGAGGCTCAATAGTTCATTTCTATTCAGCATGCAGGATATAAAGGAGACTCAAGAGTTGATTCTTAAATTCTAAATGAAAAATGATTTGTTTTACTATAAAAGGATTTGTTTTGTAGTGATTCAATTTCCATGTCTTAACAACGATTAGTACAATTATAAAGAATTTTACAATAAATACACTACAAATTATCTCAGTTGTATTCGCCCGCGCAACGCGCGGGTCGTAGTCTAGTTATATTGATCTTACTCTTCAATAAAAAGGCTAACATAATATCCACTAGACACGTATAATACATGTATGCGATGATAAAAATTGACCCATTTGACTATCTTTAAAGAAAGTCTATCTTCCTCTTTCTTAATAATTTGTTAATTTGTTAATATGATAACTTATATTATATATTAGTTTACTATTTTTTTAATCTACTTCAATTTATAATTGGTCAACAATAAAACCTACACATTTGTCCTTGCCGAATTCTTATCACCTCATTTAAATATAGCACAAACTAAACAATGCAGTCTTAACCATTTTTCCAATGCAGATGGGAAATCAAGAATAAAATTTCATAAATGACCTTTGAGAATGAGAAGTGAGAAAAGTCTTAGTGAATACGAGAGGTTAGTTGAGTGCCACTATGAAAGAAATCAAATTGGAGTTGTGAATGGAAAAAAGAAATTAAAGTTTTCGCGGTGATATCTAACCTCATTATATACGGAAGTTGTTGGCGACAGAAAACATTTTTTAGTGCATTGGATTGATAAATTGCATTCGTTAGAAATTGATCATTGGATTTCTCCCTACCCAACTCATATGTTCTTCAGCTCCTAGCACTTGAGTTATCCTATAACCTTACTTGGACAAGATCTATTCTATAGGTTCCTACTATATGGAATGTGGACTGATTTGATTACATGCCTATATTCAACTAATTCAAACTCTATATTGAAATAATCCCATTCCACATAGACGGCCAGTGCGAGTTGTACTTTTAAGTTATTATCCATTTATAATGCTTAATTTAAAGTAGAGACTTGTTGGTTGTTTACCTTTATTATTTATTCGTGCTGCTGGAAATATGTGAAATTCACAAACACTTCTGATTGTGTTACGGTTGCACTTTAAATTTATGTGAGTAACGCATTTTACAAGTGCGTCTCTAACTCTCAAACCGTGTTAGGCAATCGGTTTTAAAGTGCGAGAGAAGACAGAACATACCAAAACCAAAAAACAAAGCGTTATAAAATGACGATCACACAACATATATTCTACAAGCAAAATAAAAGTAGCTTAAAATCACAACCACATGAGTACAATATTATAGTATTACAAGGTTACAATACACTATTACAACATTAGCATAAGCAACAAGTTAGTCATCCGTAAGATCTACGATTTCCCCGCTCCTTTGTAAGTTTTGCTCCATAAGAATTTGGAGTAATTTAGACATGCGTTCCAATATGTACCTCCCAACCAACAGCTTGATCACACAATTGCAGATTAGTAGGTTACATAGGAAATCCTCTTGACAAATGCACCTACAAGACCATTTATATTTTTACTAAACACACAATTATAATGGCATGTAATGCGTATTTAAAGTAAGAAAAAGTTAAGTACTTGCACCAAATGATTGTTGTTGGCATGTAGTATACAACCCAATGAACAAGGTTAGAGGCAAGACGGTAAAGCACCCCTTACGCAATAATGTCACCAACACAACCCGATACACAAAAACAAGTCCACAATATATATACATGTCCATAATATATCCTTCAAAATTTCACCCATTGAACTTTTGGCATTATATAATCAGCTTCAGAATTATTTTATAAATGTATGCTCTTATAGTGCATTTTTGAGGATTGATAGAATTGTGATCTTACCACAAAGCTTGTGAGCTTAGTTTATATCCAATCGTATATTTGTGTTTGTGGTTGACTTTGATTTTTTATCTTTTCCTTCAATTGTGGAGTGAACTTTTATGTTCTCATCAGGTAGAAATAAAATTAGGTGAAAATAGATTGCAAAAAAATTGGAATGTGAATCAATCAATACTAGTATTGATCTCGCGTCATGCACTGATTGAATAAGATCGAGTATGAATACATGAATATAAGTTAGAAAATTAATAAGTGTTGATTAATTATTGGTACACACATTCTTATAAATCACATTCATTGTTGTTGAACATATATTTCTTAACTATCGAAAATAAAAAAATCAATTTTTTTTGTTTGTAACTTTCGCAAGTGACGCATACAATTGGTCATGCTCTCACAATAAAAGCAACCCCAACTGTATAAAATATTTTAATTAAATAAAAATTGATTTAAGTTAGAAAATGCATTAAATATAAATAACTTATTTTGCTACATAATTTGACAATTCGATGCTTATTTTCAAATTTCAAACTGTAATAATACAAAAAATTAAATTTGTAGTAATTGTTTTAAAAATCAAAATTTTAGTCTAATATTGTATGTAATTGCGCTAAAATTTTAATTTTTTTAAAGGGGAAATATATTAATAAATAGGAAATGTTGAGAAACAATCTCTCTCAACAACATGGGTACAGTTACCTAGCCAAGCAAAAGGCTGGCAAAAACCAAAGCTCCAACAAGATACAATCTGCCGCGAAGATTGAATACAACCCCAACCATGAAAGGTAAAAAGCCTACTAATCCAAAATGCATAGAAAAAACGTATGGATCACAATCCTCATAAAAAGCATCTAAAACCCAATAAACCTAAACCTCGCAGCCTAAAATCAAACGAAATGGAACTCCAACGGGGACCGAGATGCAAAGAAGAGATCCGAGATCAAAACAGGCCACACAAACGCCCATCCCGGCATTGATAATAACGACGACAGAAACCAAGAAAACCAAATAGCAGTAGGCACTAGAAGTAAACAAGAGTCAAAGAGGTGCCACTCTAAATCAAAAAACAACAAAGCTCACGCCGAACAGGAGACACACGGTTAAAAACCCCAAGAGAACCAAAACCCCAAACAATAACCAGTCTCAGCAACGTCCCAAATATGATAGACGCCGCGGACACTGAATCCCAAGACGCCCATAGCTACGCTGAGCAAGGGCAAAAGACACCTCACCACCAAAAACCCAAAAAACCACCGCCGACAACACCCACCGAAGCACCTACATAGCAGCGAAACCCAACGAATCTAACTCAACCACAACCACTGAACCTCGGTTTCCCAATGATTACGAACCAAACAAACACAGAAAGCATAAAACAGAAACGTTCCAGCAACGCCACAAAGCTCACAGCAACAACCTTCCCTAACGCAAGATCTCCACCATGAAACACTTGTCAGCCACAACCACTGAACCCCGGTTTCCCAATGACTACGAACCAAACAAACACATAAAGCATAAAATAGAAATGTTCCAGCAGCGCCGCAAAGCTCACAACAGCAACCTCCCCTAACGCAAGATCTCCACCATGAAACACCTGCTGCTACCGCATCAGGCCGCCCAGCAACAGGACCAAAACCCCATCCTCTTTGTCCTCAAAGTCGCCCCTAGAAAGAACACCACGAAGGGCCCAACAAAAAAGCCAGACCATATCAACAACATCGTGTGGAACCCGTCGGACAAGGAAGGAGCGAGCCAGACATCGCTAAAGCCACCTTGCCATATTTTAGGCCGAGAAAACCCGGCTGAAGAGAGACAGAGAAGTTTATTTTGGTTACAGGAGGAAATTTAGACGGAGAAGTTTAATTCAATTAAAATTAATTTAAATTATGAGATATATTTTTTGTGGTGAATAAATTAGGGAATGTATGAACGTAATCAAGTTATTTTACCGCATTATCTAATAAATTGATTGGTTTAAATCAGTGAATGAATTTAATATAATTAAGTTATTTTTCAAACTTCAGATGGTAATACATATAATTTAACTAATAGTCTGACAAATTTATATAATTGTGACGGTAATGATCAACATTTTTTTATTTGAATGAAATTTTTTTAAATTTCTGCATGACATAGTTGTACAAATTTTATTTATTTTTATTATATTTAATTTAAAATTATAAATTAAAATGGATATATGACATCATATTAATGATTTTATGATTATTCTAAAATATAGATAATGATTTTGATTGTATTTATTAAATTATAGTAATATATGATATTGTATTACTGGTTAAATGAATGATACAATTGCATCATATTAAATTATTACAATTAGTCTAAAAATTTAACCTTATATTAAATTAAATTTTAATTTATCAAATACTCATAGTTATAAAATGGTGTAACTTTCTATATTTAAACTCAAACAATAAATATTAAAGTCACAACTAACCTTTAGTTAATTATTCTAATATCATTAATAACCATTAAATGTCATATTAATGTCGTATTAATTTTTAAAAGTATGGAATTGTTGAATATTTAAATTACTGAAAAATCAGAAAATACAAATATGACATAATCTACCTACTAATAATAGTATGATAGAGAAAACTACTTAAGAAAGACAAAGTATGAGGGGTGACATGTGTTGAAGTTGACACATTTTGGGTTCGGAAATAATATATAGTATAGGAAGTATATGATAGGAATGATAGGATTACTAAGAGCATCTCCAATGCTAGTTCTTAGAGCATCTCCAATACAGAGTTGTTAGTTCAGTTACATTTTTCTGGGTTGATTCTCGTTTCTGGGTTTCCGGATTTTGGAGTTTTGTAGGTTTTTTGGTGGTTAGGGTGGGTTGGCTCAGTGTGGGTGGTGTTGACGGTGGTGGCTCGGTGTGTTCTATTGTTGCTTTTTCATTTTTCCTGGAATTTTTATGACTAGTTCATGTGTTCTCAGTGTTGGTAGCAGAAGATGGAACATCAAGGGAGGGAAGAGGGGAAGAGAGAAGAAGAAAGAGGGAAAAATCTAAAATACCCTTTGGTCCACCGGTGGACCAAAATAAAAATTGCCCACCTTAGTGGGCACCTAAATAAGCAATGTTGCTAAAATTTAAGCAACCAGAACTGTCATGTTATGTTACTACGGTGGTGCTCCAAAAGAAGCAATGTTGCTTAAGTGTTCCAATCGGATTAATCAACTCTTATTGGAGATGCTCTTAGTCTTACATGCGAGTTCTTAAATTAAGAATCAGGTTCACGTGTAATTCCATTTAGTTTAGATGCAAAATGTGATCACAAGGTTTAAAAACAAAACGTATAATTATGAGAGGATGTTAAACAAACAAAATATTTGCTAGGGACTAAAAACAGAAATCATATATTTTCCAGGGACCAAAACGTCCTGTCGTTTCAGCGACACACCGGGTTCGCCTCACTCCAAGCAATTTCATTCCGCGAAAAAACGATGAACTGAAAGAATCGCTCGCAGTTTTTCACATCGATCTCGTTCAATCGCGTAACAATGTCAGAAGAAGACGATAGAGGTTGGGATTTCCACCTCCGAACTCTTTCCATCAGTGCCAGAGACTCCAACACCGCCAACGATCCCGCTTCCGATCCCTCTCTTCTTCAATCCGTAACTCTTCCCTTTCTCGATTTTCAATTCCAATGTGTTTGCTCGTTCTATCGATTTGTTATCATTTCATTGATTTTGTTGTTGTTATTGTTGTTGTTGTTGTTATGATTAGGTGAAGAAGCTTCATGGATTGTGCAAGGCTGAGAATTCTGAGGACTTGGTAGCTAGGGTTTATCCTCAGATTAATAAGATTTTTCAGCGTGCCGTGGCTTCGCTTTCGCAATCTCAAACCTCTAATGGACTTCTTTTACTCGTATGCCATTTTAGAATTTTTTTGTACTATTGTTTACTTTGTTTTCAATTCAATTTAGTGTTTTGTTGTTTGGTTTCCAGGCAATTCTTCAGTTTTACCTTGACTTTGGGGATGTTGTTCTACATGATGCTGATCCTAGTCTCAGGACTTTTTTTCGTTCCTGTTTGAGCAGGTAATTATGTGTGTGTGTGAAAGAGGGAGAGGTTAATGCTCAGTGTAAGGAGACTTTATTCGGATTTGGATTTCCTGCTGTAAAAAATTGCTAAAGTCACTCCAGTCATGACTACGTAGCCGTCCGTCTTCAAATTTAAAGTGATCAATTTTATGCGTATGATTATCATTTTAAATCCTACCCATTTGATCGTAATCCAGGAGCTACCGGAGTATGATTGCAGTGACTTTAGGAAATTTTAACAGAAGGGAATCCAGATAGTGCATTGGAGCAGGTGATGTTTACGTTAGAGTTGACAAAAATTAAGTAGTATAAGTGGTTAAAACTAAAACATCTTGGTTTGGATATATCGTACATGTTGGTAATATAATAACCGACATTTTAAACATTTAGGTTAGTTGGTTCATGACCCGGCATCAAAGCTTCTATAATTAAGTGTTTTAGAGTTCAATCTTTGTTGCCTCCATTATTGTAATGAAAAGTTAAATTTCAGCACATGGTGATGGGCCTGTGAAATGTAATATAAACCCATTTATGTATCTTCTCAATATCTTAACCTTTTAGGTTAGTTGGTTTTGCATTGCTTGTTCTTTATTCCTCTTTTAATCTTTTTCCCAATCCTTATTAATAACATTGCTCCCAAGACTGGCAAGGAAGGAGAGGAACAGGGTGTGAAGGGGCCACCATAAGTGTTTTGGGAACACTAATATTTCAGACACTAATGTTTGCTGCATGCTCAAAGTCAAAATTTTCACACTGTTTGGTAATCTCTCACTCTAATTAAACCAGAAGTCAAATTTTTACCCACTTTTCACGCACTTTCTCTCCCTAAAACTCAATTTTCAATCTTGTATTTTCTCCCTCAAGAATAACTATTTTCAAGCATGTGTAGTTGTATACTAGTTGATATTGCGTTGTTGATATTGCGTGCTAAATGTTAACCCAAACACAGAATGCATTTTAATTTTGGATTAGAAGTGCTGCAGAACATGTTACAAAAGTCAAAACATGAAAGTTCCCAAAATAAAACTGAGATTTCAAGCCTTCTAAAAAAGGAGCATTTCAAAATTTTGATGGAAGAAATATTATAACATACATTAGTGGGTAGAAGACTTGGATTATTAAAGAAATAAATAGGAATGACAAACAGTTCATTATTGTACCTTGTGCCCCCATTACTGAGCAGTCAGAGCAGGAAAGATGTGAACCAGAGGTTAGGGAGTCTTAATGATTTGTATGGATTTGTTGAGCTTGAGGAAATCTGGAAAATTTACATTAGTCAGCCTCAATTAGGATGCTATTTACTCCTGAAATCGTGTGAAAGTTTATTCCAATAGAACTTAGTCAACTTACACTATCTCGTTCCTGACCAACCAGACAGTAATCAAATGAGGAAATTTCAAATTTTATTACCAACAAGTTTACCCCTCCATTTACTCTATTGCTGGTGGTTATCACTCTAGTTTTTGTAGTTACCTCCAAAAAATGCAATATTACTAACATGAGTTTTATCCTAAGGAGCACGGATATGATACGGCATGGCCACGAGAATATGATTTTTTTTATAAATTATAAAACATGACACTGATATAACATTCAAAATAAGTATAAAATCAATAAACCCAAATGTTAAATCAAAAGATAGAATATTGTAAATGTTAGCATGCATCATTTTAGACATAATAAAATGCTTTTGTTTATCTAATTACTCCGACATTTCTATTTATATTCGTATAAATTTTAAAGTTTGGAGCAAAAAATAGTGAGATACAACAGAAGTGTCCGTGAAGTGTCGGACATAAATATTTGTCTGACCCAGCTACAACATGGCATGGCTACCATTTTGAAGTGTTCGTACTTCCTAGGTTTTATCATTCTACAAAATTATTTCTATCCTGTTGCAGGGAATTTGCAGATCCTGTTGTCGCAGAAGCAATGCTTGAATTCCTCATTACTAACAAGAAGAAGCTTTTAACTTCCTTCCCTAACTTGTTGCCTCAGGTATAAGCAATGCTCTTCTGCACTTTCCGTTATTAAAAGTGTAGCATGCAATAAAATTTAGAAGTTTAGCAATTAGTGAGAAGAAATTTGCTTAGGTTATCAGTTTTTTTTTATCAGGTACTTTTAGATATTGCAAGTCTTTAGGATGATAGAAAAATAAAGATGTCACTGATGTATTTAATTGTCTAGGCTCTGGGTTGGGTTTAAGTGCCATATGTTTCACTCTGCAAATTATGAATTTTTAGAATCCAACTTGAAGCAAGAGATCAAAGTGCAGGGAAATTAACCCTTTGATTCTTGAGCTTATTTGCTTTAGGGCTTTGGAGCTTGGTTTTATCCCAATGATTGACAGTAAATTTATATCTGATATGCTGTGTAATTATTCTTTTGGCAGTTTTTTCCATTGTTGTTAAAAATGATTGCTTGGAATGGTGAAAGGTATGGACCATTTTCCCTCTTCTTATCTTCCTATCTCATTGTTTTCTTTTCATCTTTTTATCTTAATGATCTTTCATCCCTAAAACAAGCTTACTACAAATATTTAACAGAACTTGCATTTTGTTGAATTGTCGTGTAAGAGTGTGCCAATAGACAAAGGATATTGACTAAGTATCTTTTTGTCTACTCTTGCAGATTAGAGAAACTATTTATGAAAGCCTTTCCGGGATTGATATCACCTGGGTCATTTATTCCATTATTTCCATATTTACTAGACTTGCCGAGTAAGTTAAAGTTATTTGACTGCGTATTCTCATTTACCTATTCAACTTTTACGGAAAAATAATATATGTTAGAATATGTGAAAATACCTTAGTTTGTTGATTGTATGTATCTTAGAGTAGTTTAGAGTTTTTCAGCCGATTGCTTAGGATTAGTTTTCAAATTTTCCTATATTGCATTCTTTGCTAATTTAATCAGAATTAAGAATATAGTAATGGTACAACTCATCAAAATACCCAATTCAGAGTATTCATTCATTCTATACATCCCTTGCGTCTTAAAACCCAATAATTTCAATTGGTACCATCTTCTAAGAGTTGTTTTGTCAATATTATTTTGTCTTAAAACCCAATAATTTCAATTAGCACCATCTTCTATGAGTTGTTTTGTCAATACTATTTTGTTGAGTTCCCTATAATGCGGAACTCCACTTTTTTGGTGAGTAGCTCCACTTTATCTCAATGACCCACACATCCATACCTCCGGCGTTTGGCCCTCATTTATTGCAGCGTCTTTCCAGCAAATTGTCCCTTCCTTTTGATGTTAGAAGACATCTTTTCCAATGCCAAGAGAGAGAGTGAGAGAGAGAGAGAAAGAGAGAGAGAGAGAGAGAGAGAGAGAGAGAGAGAGAGAGAGAGAGCGAGAGAGATGGAAGATAGGCTTGGCCCAAAGTCTTGCTCAGTTTGGCCCCAACTGTCACATCCTAGAGGTGGTCTGACTGCGATTTTCATCTCACACCAGTCACACGTAGTTTGGGCTGGCTTTTGTCCTAGATACAGTCTGGCCTCGACATTCACCCTAGATGCAGTCTAGTCTCGACTTTTGCTCTAGATGCAGTATTATTGCCCTCACACTCGTCTCAGATGAAGTCTGCCCTTGTGGGTCTTACTTCCAAATATGGTCAGACAGACTATATTATTTCCCTTTTATAATGGTTTTATTTGTGACATGCTTAAAGTTTGATAACTTTTAGCTTGAGGGGGAATATTAGAATATGAGAAATATCTCATATTATATTGATTAACTTAGGGTAATTTAGAGTATCATAGGTTATCTTGTAGGAAATGTTTCCTTCTTTCCTTATATTTCATGATTTGTTTTCTTATTTAATTTGAGTTAGAAATAAAAAATTCGTATAAATGAGGATCAGTGATTTATCTTTTGTACCACATCATCTTACACAATTCAAAGCATATGATCATGTGCCTAGGGAATTGTCGTGGACGGCTATGGAAAAGAAAGGTGTCCACGCGGTGTATATTCGAGCTGTACAAGACATGTATGAGGGGGAAACTACTAGTGTAAGAACTTCTTGGGGCGGGGGGGGGGGCGGGGGGGGGGGGTTGTAACTGAGAACTTCCCTATAAAGCTTGGTTTACATCAAGGCTCAGCGTTGATTCCGTACTTGTTTAATATGGTTTTAGACATGCTTACCAGGGATATACAAAAGAGTGTTCCAAACTCCATGTTGATGATATAGTTTAATTGAATAATCAAGGGAAGCGGTTAATTATAAACTTGAGATTTGGAGGAAGACTTTGGAATCTAGGGGTTTTAGATTAAGCAGAAGTAAGACAGAGTATATGCACTTCAATTTTAGAGACTGATGTTAGAAGTAATCTGGAAGTAAAAAATTGAAACAACATCATACCACAAGTTTCACAGTTTAAGTATCTTGAATTGATTATACAAAATAATGGGGAAATTGACAAAGATGTTCCACATAGAATTCAAGCTGGGTGGGTGGTTAAAAAGGAGAGAAGTGTCAGGGGTTATCTGTGAACGCAAAATACCTATCAAGCTCAAAGGAAAGTTTGACTGAACTGCTATAAGACCTTCTATACTTTATGATCGTGAATGTTGGGATTTAACGGGACTACAGGAGAACAAAGTTGGAGTAGCAGAAATTAGAATGTTCAGATGGATGAGTGGCCACACTAGAAAAGGATAAGATACGCGATGAGCAGATAAGAGAAGATATTGGGGTGGCACCTATCATAGTAGTCAATAGCGCCCTATAGCGCCGCTATAGCGGTGTAGCGGAGCGGAGCGCCTCCCTGCCGCTATTGAGATAAAATAGCGGCACACTTCACAATAGCGGCCGTAGCGGCGCGAATAGCGGCAGATCGCGGCCAATAGCGGGAAATAGCAGCGCTATATGGTCGAAGGGAAAAATGACTCAAGCCCCTCTGTTTTAAATCATTGGGGAACCTTTTTAGGAGCATTTTAGGACTTCTCAGGACCATTTTAGGTCAAACTTGAAAGAATGGAGCTTCATTCTTCATTCAGATTTGCAAATCCGACTTCTTTACCTTGCTTTCGAGTTGTTTTTAGTTGTGTGTTATTGTTCAAGACTTATGATTTTTATTTCTATTATTCTATGCTTTCGACTTCTCTACTCTTTTGAATTTCGTGTATATGAACAACCAATTTCAAATTATAGTGAAGATAGTGTGAAAAATTGACTTCACTAAAACTACATGTTTTCCAAATTTTATTCCTTTTAGGGGCATTTACCTTTGCAATATTCGGTCAGAAATATCTTGGCCCTTTCTCAGTGTAGAAAACTAAAATAGAAAAAGGAGGAACCATGGACCGTTAACTGTTCAATAATGAATAAAAATCACATAGGAAAACTCAATAGCTACGGCAAATGCTACGTATAATAAGCTTGAGGATTTTAGAATATGCTTATAATCTGTTTCTTCTCATCTCACTTAACAACAATTTGATCAATTCAACGTTTTTCTACCCATCTTTGCTAGTTTTGGCAGTGGCATTGGAAAAGGTGGAGAAAAGCTCAGGACCACTAATTGGAAGCAGTATAGCTTCAATTCAGAAAAATACTGCTCCTAAGGTTATCTTTGATAATTTAAAGTGTGCAAACAGTTGAATAAATGTACACTGTTAGTGAATTTTGTTATTTTCGATATAGATGCTACTTGCCCTTATGGATGAAGCATATACTGGTTCAACTATAGAAGATGGCGGAGGAGATTCTGAATCTGAGGATAGCAGTGCAATCGATGTATCTGATCCTATATTCCTGGAGCTTTTAAAGGATGAAAATGATGGTATCGCTGTATGTTCACCATTCATCTTTTTGGTCATTGTCGCCATTTTTAGTTCAATTTGTTTTTTTCTTGCTTTGAAGGTCAAAATTCAAGTTAGCCAAAATTTCTCAGCCATTATTCTTACTACATGTCAATATAATTTTGAACAACGGGTTGATGATAAGTTCACTATTACTAATAAATATTAATGCTTTGTACACTTTGAAACGTTAATATTCAAGGTGAATATGTGTTGCTTGTATTTAATATACGTTTGCTTGAATTTGAAATATGTTTGCTTGAATTTGAAATATGTTTGATATTATGACTCCATTAAACTCCCTTCTTTTTTTTGTATCAATCTTCATGTATGGTTCTTTAAGTAAATTCTGTTGTATGTCAGGAACGTCCCTGGTCATCTCCGATGATGACCACAATATTGCAGGCCGCAGTCAATAGTCCTTACTCTGACAGACTGAAATCAGTACTCAGCATGGCACCTCATCTTCTTGATGTGTACTTCTCCATAGCATTGCACGATGTCAATGACTGTAAGTTTTGTTTGTGTACTCTCAGTGATTGATTGAATTAGCATTAGTGGAATACATGGAGAGTTTCTTGAGCTGTTTCCATGACCTGGCTGTATTTACAGTTTTCCTCCTCATTCTTTTAAATTCATTTTCAGCTTTGATCTGTGCATTGATTCCCCTGCTTATGTCAAGATATTCTACAATATTTCCAGACAAAATATTTTCTTATGAGGTATTGATTATATCTTCTCACATAATCATTCTTTTCTGTTTTTTTTTTTTGCCTTCCATGTAAGGTTTCAGCAAGTTGATTTTTTATTAAGGTGTTCTATTAAATTACAAATCCTTTATTATGATTATTGTTGTTGTGTTATTGCTATGATATTAATAAAATGTTATTATTTATTTATGAGATAACTTTTATTTTATTTTGCTCTATTAATAGAAAAAACAGATCTGTTCCTTTACAGTTTACAGTAGAATGATGGTAGGAACTGAAAATTTACGATTGAAGCTTTCAGAAAACAAGCTTTCGGACAGTAAAAAATATTAAGACAATATATAAAGAATGAAAGGTTGAAGGAATCAGGGAGGCAGCTTTCTTTGCCCCTAGACCTAAACATCTCAGAATTCTCCATTAGTTTGTGTTTGGGTAATGGAGTTAAATGAGGAAATGTATTTATTGAGAGGGAAGAGTATTTTAACTGGGTAATTTTTATTAACCTGGAACAAGGGATATGAAATTCTACCATCTTAGAAGGAATTTTGGAAAACCCCACATCTCCTTTCTCACAAAAGCTAAATCTTTTTCTCACTAAACCCAGTTACTTTCTCCTCTTTTACATCTAATGTCCAAACAACATGTTTTATAAATTTTAGCTATTGAAATGCATCAATTTAATTTCTCAATATTCTAAGTTCTTAGAAATTGAATTGAATCATCCGAACATATTAATGCCATTACATATTCAGTGCCTACTCTAGACTCCTTCTCTCCCTTATATTCCCTCCACTCCCCATTCATTCCACACTCCCTTTACCATTAATCTGCTGCCACCTATCCATTCTGTTAGGCTTCCCCTAACAAAGTGCTCCGCTTTAATTCCGCTTTAATTCCTATCTCGCCCTTTCTATAATGCCTTTTCCTTCTGTGGTACACCTGAACTAGAGCCCTACTAAGCCCAACTATGGGGTGCCCACTAAACAGAAAGGATAAGCAGGCTAATGGTAGAAGATGTTGTTTAGAATAGCCAATTAGAAGGCCTGCCTAAGGTGTTGAGGTGAGGCTTTAGAAACGTTCAACAGCTCTTGGGGTTATAGACGCCTCTAGGTTCAGGCTACTTTACCATCATATTGATAATAATTTCTGAAAGTCTAGCCTCTAACTTGCTACCTTTGGTGCCAAAGAGGGTGATTGTCAGAATAGGTCTCTGAGAGTTAGCCGCAAGCAGCTTAGGGTTTTATATATAGAAGTATTAAACATTGTGATCTCTTATTTTTAATGTGACTGTTATGCTTAGTAGTTAATTCATGTGGAAAATTAATGCAAAATGGTCTAATATTTAACAGTTTTCTTTTTCTATTGTTAAAGGCATGAACATTACCTTTGCCTTTGATTACCTTGATATTGTTATAAACTCTACCTTTAAATATTTTAAGTTGTGCATTAATAGTTTCCTAGTTCCTACACATTACTTGGTATTCTAAGTTCAGATGTGCTTTTAGGTTCGTAAGCGGCTTTTGGAGTTTATGCTCTCTTCATTTCAACGCTCCCCAAAATTCATTGCTATTTTGAAGGTATCTTCAAACAATATATTGCTTTTATTTATGATTTACACCAGATTTAGTTCATCTTCAACTTTTAGTTGGTGATCTACGTGGATCTACCTGATATATCATATTTTAGACAGATATTCAGTTCATTAATTAGATTGTGAACAGGAGATTGAGCTGTTTAACAATAATTATATTTGGTGAAAGGCTGCCTTGGGCCTGCTGCTTTGGCCAACACAGTCAATTGTTGCAAGATTTGAGGAAACAAGGGTCAACACATTTGACTATTTAGTTATAGAAGCTCTCTTAGGAGTAAGCTCATGAATGATTTTACGTCTAAACCTCATAAATTTCTTGCAGAAACCTATAATGGACAGACTTGGAGAATATGACAGCCCAGACAAGGTTAGTAAAGAACTGTTTTTACTATCTTTGGGAAAGTGATGCAACAATATTCAATTGAAAATTCATTGAATTTTGTCTAGACAGAATTGGCATTGCAATTATGTTGGGCCATTGGAGAGCATGGTGGTGGTGGTGGATCTCACAAAGATGAAGCCCGTGAGCTTTTTGAGAGTTTAGAACTACTTCTGTATGAAAACCTCTCCTCAAGGTATGATCTTGTATATACAGTATCTTGCTTCTTCAAGTTCTGGAGATAATTCATGGGTAATTGTTTGATGACTCATCTACTTGTTTCCTTGGAAGTCGTCTGGGCATGACACAGGAGGTATTTCTTAGTTCTGATAAGGATACCTATAGAAGGTCATCACAGTCCAGGCTTTTATGTTTCGTTGTGACAGCCATTGCGAAACTTGCTACACATCATCGAGAATTACTCCCAAGAGCACGTGTAGCCTTGGGCAAGGTATTGCGTGGGTTCACAGGGCAAAGCTAAGAGGTCCTTGATGTAATTACTTTTCTAATAAGTATCTTCTTTTCAGGTGGCACGGTCTCGAATTTCAGATATTAGGGTATGGAGGCGTGCATGTGATTACCTGGGTTTGATGAAAGACCCTGCTATATGTTCATCCATATTGGGGCCTTCAAGATCTTCACAAGGCACTACACAGAAAATTGGCAGCATGAACTGGAGTGAAGGTGCAACAAAGATGATTGCACATATTCCATTTTACATTCTAGGAGAACAAGAAGGTGAAAGATACCTCGCTCCCTCTCAGTTATTCCTTTATCTGCATCACATGCACACAGCCACACACTCATATTCCATATCTAATGCATGTGGTTAAACTTGTCCAGTTGTACAATTCCAAATTTTGATGCTTGAACTGTACTGGATCGCTCTTTCATCTTTTCAAGTGAATATTTGTTAACTTAACCGTTACTTGTTACAGGACCACCTTTTCATGATTTCTCTTTCTCAGATATCCTCTCAAGATGATGGAAGCTAAAATTGTGCCTGTAAAGATCTTCTTTTCCTTTTCATTGTAGTCATCTTCGTGTCATTCTGGTCAAATCTAAAATGTTCTTAGCCTTTCCATCAGTATGCTATTAGTTTTTCTGTCCCAAACATTAATATAAAGTAAAAAAGAGAATGTTACATTCTGTGCATGAATTGTTTCAGATCTTTACGAAATTATACTCTGAAGTTATGAAATATTATGTTGATGATGACATTGAGATGTAGAGAAAATAAAATTTGTAAATTATTTGATGCCTGACGGTTGATTCATTTTGCCCTTCCCTTTCTTTTTGTTGTATCGTCCTCTGTCGAGAGGAATTGTTTCTTGACCTTGATTAATAAATGTTATCTTTTGCTCTCAAAAAATAAATTGTGTCACGTCATCTACACCACTTTAAACAACTCTAGCTACTTTTTACTCCACTCCAACAATTTAACAAAGATTATTAAATGGACCTACTATCAACCTACACTTGCCTAAAAGTAACAATATAATGAACCCACTATTTTTGAGCACCGGTTCCTCTTTGCAGCAACTTTTGTAATGCAATGGTTATAGCAACTCAATTTAATTTGTGTCAGATAGCAACTCAGTAATGTATACCGATGTTGATGTTCTTACATCTTATTCCTCAATATAGAAAAGATATATAGTTGAGTACAAGAACAAGAAAAGAATAAATTTCACTACTCAAATGCACCAATCATTACTCAGTACACTGACTTCCTCTTTAAACAATCTATACGTATATTAAGGAGGAGTGATTTATATAGATAGATGGTGAAGATGGAATTAGTGAAGTTAGCCAGGTACCATATACAAAAGTATAAGGTGTCTTTCATTGTAGAAAGAGCACCCGTGAAAAATATTACTCCCTCCGTTCCAAAACTATTGTAGTTTTAGCTTTTTTGTTTTGTTCCAAAATCATTGTTTTACATTTTCAATGCACTTTATCTCATTCTCTTCCATCCATGCCCTCATTTAATATTGTATCTCCCAAGTACCACATCTTATTTCCACCAATCACAATTCTCACCAATTAGTTAACCAATGATTTTCATTCTCTCTATTTCATATAACTCATATTAAATAAGAGTGTTTCAGTCAAATTATAACATCAATTAATAACCTCTTAAACTTAGTGAAAAAACTAATACTACAATAGTTTTGGAACAGAGGGGAGTAATGAAGTTCATTTTCCCAAAAAAAGTAACATTCTTCAGTGATGTAACTAAACTGCTTTCAGTTTACAAAAAGAAATTAAGTGAAGCTGCTGCAGAAGATGATAAGGCTAAAGTATTTGCCTGAGAAACTGTGTGGACTAACTACCAAACATGAACCTAACAAGTAAGAAGATCAACCAGAACCTCACACCTTAGAATTAACTTTTGTTAAAACGTCATGCAAAGGTTGTTGATTTCGTCATTGCATAATTCAATTCTGTAGAGGATAAACTGCTTGAAAATCACAAAGGCATACATAACCACTCATCAGGGATCACAAATTAGAAGAGGGAACCATATATAAAGGAACTACTAGGAATTTAGGAGCAGGCTCATACAACAAATTCAGAACATAATAATAGCCATTAAACACGGGCTTCAAACCACAAGTTTAGAAAATTATAACAACCAGAATCATAGAATCAAGGGCATTAGACAGACTCACACTTGAAAGACACCTAAAACTAAAAGCCACCACGAAGGCGAAGGACAAGATGCAGGGTGGATTCCTTCTGAATATTGTAATCTGCCAAAGTACGGCCATCCTCCAATTGCTTGCCAGCAAAAATCAATCGCTGTTGGTCTGGAGGAATACCCTCCTTGTCCTGGATCTTCGCTTTCACATTATCAATAGTATCAGAGCTTTCCACCTCCAAGGTAATAGTCTTTCCGGTCAGGGTCTTCACAAATATCTGCATTCCACCGCGAAGTCGCAAAACCAAGTGCAGAGTGGATTCCTTCTGGATATTATAATCAGCAAGGGTCCGCCCATCTTCCAACTGCTTGCCAGCAAAGATAAGCCTCTGCTGGTCCGGTGGGATACCCTCTTTGTCCTGGATCTTCGCCTTAACATTATCAATGGTATCAGAACTCTCAACCTCCAAGGTAATGGTCTTCCCAGTTAAAGTCTTCACAAAAATCTGCATGCCACCACGAAGCCGCAAGACCAAATGCAGAGTAGACTCCTTCTGAATGTTGTAATCAGCAAGGGTTCTTCCATCTTCAAGCTGTTTCCCGGCAAATATAAGCCTCTGCTGGTCTGGTGGGATGCCCTCCTTATCCTGAATCTTAGCTTTCACATTATCAATGGTATCTGAGCTCTCCACCTCCAAAGTTATGGTCTTTCCTGTCAAGGTCTTGACAAAAATTTGCATGCCACCTCTCAATCGAAGCACCAAGTGAAGGGTGGACTCCTTCTGGATATTGTAATCAGCTAGGGTCCTTCCATCCTCAAGCTGTTTCCCGGCAAAAATAAGCCTCTGCTGGTCTGGAGGGATGCCCTCTTTATCCTGGATCTTCGCCTTGACATTGTCAATGGTGTCCGAGGATTCAACCTCGAGGGTGATGGTTTTCCCTGTCAAGGTCTTGACAAAAATTTGCATGCCACCTCTCAATCGAAGCACCAAATGAAGGGTGGACTCCTTCTGGATGTTGTAATCAGCTAGGGTCCTTCCATCCTCAAGTTGTTTCCCAGCAAAAATCAACCTCTGCTGATCTGGAGGGATGCCCTCTTTATCCTGGATCTTCGCCTTGACATTGTCAATGGTGTCCGAGGACTCAACCTCAAGGGTGATGGTTTTCCCAGTCAAAGTCTTAACAAAGATCTGCATGCCACCCCTGAGGCGAAGAACAAGGTGAAGGGTAGACTCCTTTTGAATGTTGTAATCAGCAAGGGTGCGACCATCCTCCAATTGCTTACCAGCAAAGATAAGCCTTTGCTGATCAGGTGGGATCCCTTCCTTGTCTTGGATTTTCGCTTTAACATTGTCAATGGTATCTGAACTTTCCACCTCAAGGGTAATGGTCTTGCCGGTGAGAGTTTTCACAAAAATCTGCATCTGATAACATCAAACCACTAAAACATCAAAAAACAGCAACCACATCATAGAAATCAAAATATAAACCCTAAATCCATCAAAATCATAAAAAACACAGCAACTACACCATAGAAATCAAAATATAAACCCTAAATCCATCAAAATCATAAGCACCTATTGAGACCATAAACATTAAAACCACAAATTTGGGGAACGAATTCACACATAATGAATAGATCACAAAATCAGAAACTAGTGAATCTCTCATGACATTGAAAACATAAGCAGGATCAATTATCAAACCCTAATCAGATTATAACAAACAAATCCCTAATCCATCAAACCCTAATCGGATTGTAACCTATTAGAACTACAAATATTAAACCATAAATTTGGGATGAATCAGAATTCAAGATAATGAAACCAGAGTCGCAATTTGATGAATTCAAAATAGACGAAGACGCACCTTGGTAGGAGAAATAGAGAGAAGAGGAATTAGGTTTTGATGAACTGATTCAATTCGAATGAGAATGTCGATGAATAGAGAGGGCAAGGAGGAGCTTATTTATAGTTTTATTTTTTGACCCAATGACGAAACTATCCTTGTGTTTGACGAGTAAAGACTTGCCACGTGTACATAAGCTGACCCAGGTCACTCTTCTTGAATGCTCTAGAAGATGCTATTATATTCTGTTTATAATAATTATGTCATTGCTTGCATATTAAGCCGTCTCTCTCAATGAATTTTGATCCAAATCTCTCTCAATTCAATCATGATTTGAGCCCTAATAATTTTTTTTTTTTTCTAATGAGTAAATTTTAAATCAAACAGTCTACAAAAGTTTCTTGCCAAGTGATTGTGATGCCCCTGCAGATTTTCTTACCATGTGTGGAGCTAATTCTGCATTCGTCGATTTTTGTGTGTTGGAGGAGCCTCCATGGGAGGTTGAGACCCTGGTAATGAGAGATATTGTGTTAGTTCCTTGAGTTTTTTTAGTTTGTTTGTTAATTTTCAGATGAATAAAAAAAAGTTTCACTTAGTTCACATCATGAGGTAAAATTTAAATTATATTTTTTTTAATAAGTTAGATTTAAAATCAACCGTTCATGGTCATGGATTAAGAAAGATCGAGAGAAATTTAGTTTGAGAGGATCCAAATTTTTTCAAAATTAAGAAATTAAAATTCATGTGAGTCTCATTAAATTGAAAGTGTGACCCATATTTTTATTGAACCTACATAAATTTCAATCAATCAATGATATAGTGTTGAAAAGAAACTGTAAAAGAATGTGTTGCTAGCCCTTTTCATTCTTTAACTATAGGAACTCTTTGCCACCTTAAGCAACTCAACTATCAACCCTATATTGAATTTTTTTGGATAATAAGGAGATAGACAACACACGCCCACGCCCACGCCCACATGCATCTACCAGCAGTGAGAGTAAAACATTAAACATAAGAACACGTCATCGTCACTATCATCCTTGTCATTATCATCATCATCATCATCATCATCATCATCTTCTTCTAATCCTCAGTCTTTCCTAAAGCTGAATCAGCAAATTTGCAACTGTTGACTCCGATACGGCACCGTTTCAATTCAACATCAAGATCAACCCATCGTCTTCAGTTCCGAAGAAACAAACAATGGCGTCTCGCACGATCCTCGAAGCAATGAAGAACAAACGCTCCTTCTTGTTCCCCTCATCTCCTCGCTTCTCCATTTTCTCTACTCGACTCGTAACAAATCACACTCTCTCTCTCGCTCCCATTTTCGATTTTCTTTCTGCGATTTATTATTCACTGTGCCATTGTTGTTGAATTCGATTTAGGGTAGCACGCTGGTTGTGGCGGAGCACGACGGTGGTGCTATCAGAGCTCCTTCTCTCTCTGCGCTCACGGCCACTACGTGTCTTCCTGATAGCGGCTCCTCCGTTTCTCTCCTCTTGGCTGGCTCTGGTCCTTCTCTCCATCAAGCTGCTTCACATGCTGCTTCCTGCCACCCTTCAATTTCTCAGGTTACTCAGATGCTCTGTCAAATTGGTTTTTATTTGGGTGGATATGTTACTTGGGAAGTTTTTTGAAGACATGCAACAGAATTTGGAATCTTCGGGGGAGGGTTGGTGAGCTAAGGGAAATAAAGAGATTTGCAGGGTGAAGGGTCAGGGTCCAAATCCCGACAAAGGAACTAATTTATTAGCAATTAACGACTAACATTTGTCTATAAAAAAAATTGGAATCTTCATTTGAGTTTATGCAAATAGCTTATGATGATCATTTCTTTGAGCCTATTTTGAACTTATTAGCTTAGGAATAGTGATTTGCCCTTATTGGCGTAAACATTAAGTTGTTTATCCAAATGCGTCCTTATTAAAAAAGAATATTTGAGAAACTAAATGAAATAAGACTAAAAGTGCTTATAAGTGGGTATGGGCATTTTTTTTTCATAAGCTAATATGAACTGGTTATGAAAATAAGCTCAAAACAACGTGTAGATCATAAACTGTTTTCATAAGCTTACCGAAACATCCGGGTTAGTGCTTATACTATAAGATAAGCTCAAATAAACTCTTTGAAACACTGTCTAAGTGCTTATTGATATAAGCGCATAATTAAGCTGATTAGTGATTGTTGTCTTCTATGGGATATTGCTGATAATGTGTTATTGATGAGTGGAAGTTTGTGTCTTAGTGCATTGAGCATTTAATTTTGAACTTGAAATGATAGGGAGGGAGAATAAAATGGAAACGTTGTGATTGAGAAAGGGTGCAGTTTGTTGTGTGCACAGATACCTGTTGGGAAGGAAGATTGAACTTGGGGATTTTGATAGTTGGTGTGGGTGTGCTGCTTGTGGTGTAGGTGCTGGTGGCAGATTCGGATACGTTCAAGAGCCCTTTGGCAGAACCCTGGGCTAAACTGGTCCATATGGTTCAGCAGAGAGGTGGTTACTCTCATATAATTGCTGCTTCAAGTTCTTTTGGGAAAAATGTCATGCCTCGCGCAGCTGCCCTCTTAGATGTTTCTCCAGTTACTGATGTTACTGGGATTTCTGATTCTCATACTTTTGTAAGGTATATTAAATATCTTAAGGTGCACTTTGTTGTGCTCTATTTTTATTTTAATAAATAGAAACCGGCTGTTGCACACTTCGATGCTGGTAGCCTGCTATTTAGATCTGTCATGAATTGTTGCTCCTGAACCAATGTACTTTTTTGGATATGGAAATATCATTTTACTGTGTAACTGTAAATTCCATGCTGTGTTGTTGTCTATTTGACATTACCCTCTTTGGGTATTGTTATCATGAGTTGTTGACTGTGTTGTGTCTATGCTATTAATAAAGGAGACAAACTCGCATTGCAAATTCAGATCTATACTATTGTTTCATGTTAGATCTTAATGCTTTTGGACTGTGTCCCGTAGAATCTTTTTTATCATTTAGCATTCTAGCTAATCCATATAATCAAGCTTCTGACTTCTTTTTCATTTTTAAGGTTTTGAGTGCCTTAATCCTAATATTGCCTAAGATGTGTCATTTTCTTAATTTTGTTGCTCTCTTATATTATGAATCCCTGTAAAAAGATTATTTTCATATCTGAAAAATTAAAATAAGAACTCTTTTTCTTCTTCCCTTGGCTATAGACTAAAGCATGATCTCCTCACCCATTGTTTTAGTATGACAAGCTTTTCTTCAGCTCAATCGCCAATGATGTTAATATTTGTATCTTTCTTTCGTGCTTTTTGACGGGTCTATAAGAGCTTTTATAAGAGTTATTTTTAAACAAAGCAGTGACTACTTGGAGATCTAGCAGTAATCTGGAGTGCAGAGTAGATAAATTAAAATCCTGTGAACCTGGATTATCTAGGGTTTATTATTCAAATTCTGGGAAGCTATTGCTATCAGAATGTATTTCCCATAGCTAGCTTCTGGCTCCAGATATAAGACATCCAAACAAATATACTCATCATAGGCATGACTCTTTGGAGAGGACTGAAGTGATACAATGTGAATAGGTCCATGTATATAGGAGAAGATTTTTGCAATTCCATACTTAATTCTTTCTAGAGAAGGAGTAGAAAAAAAAGAAACTATAGTATACATTGGTTAGATGAAAAAGGACATGATACTGACTTAAGCTTTTGCGAGTTTTCGTGTAACTTCTTTATTTGTTCTGCTGCTAAAGTTGACCTTCATAGCTAATGGCATAGTTTTTAAATGATAGAGTTTGCATGTGGTAGGGCATCTTATAGAGTTGGAGAGATAGCTAACACAGTAGGGATGTCTTTTCGATTTTGGGATTTTAGCAGCTAATGGAGGCAGTGCCGTGTGCTTCTTGTATTTGAGTTGCTCATTATGAACCTGCCTTCATCTTAGTATGAAATTTAAATGTTGGCTTCTTCATTTGACTGAAAGTAAGATTGTAATTCATACAGGCCTATATATGCTGGAAATGCGCTTTGTACTGTGCGATATACTGGTGCCGGTCCTTGTATATTAACTATAAGAGCTACATCTTTTCCTGCTCCCCAGAAGTCAGTTGACTCAAAATCTAATGAGGCTTCAATATCTCAGGTTGACCTTTCAACCTTCGATGAAGGTTTGTTTTTCTGTTTCTAGTGCATGGACATTTTGTTTATGGGAAAATTTAAACAGTCAAGAAGTACGAAATGCATCTTATTTGTCCGTTGACTATAGATCCTGATAGAGTGCTTTGAAGAGCAATGCATCAATAGTATGAGGGATAATTATCCTCAGCCATTTACGTTCATTTTGATCAATTGCCAGCCTGTCAGACTTGAATATTTGGAACTTTCCCTTATAGCAAAATGAACTTATTTTATTATTCTTATTATTGTTGTTTGCTAGATTTGGGCAAGTCTCGATATATATCTCAAACTACTCAGGAGGACGAACGGCCAGATCTTGGGAATGCAAGAATTGTAGTTTCTGGTGGTCGAGCGCTAAAGAATGCTGAGAACTTTAAATTGATAGAAAATCTTGCCGAGAAACTGGGTGCTGCTGGTATTATTTTCTATATCTGTGTTACAATGAGTCATTTTCGTTGCCCAGGATTTGTTATTTTTTGTTTTGTTGGATTCACTATATTGCATTCTGATTTATATTCGTAAGCCATTGACTGCATATTATTAGTTTGCCCTTTTATTTTTTGTTTTGTGAATTATTTAAAATCTGCTAACTTTTTCCTTCTTTGCTTTAGTTGGTGCCACTCGTGCTGCTGTAGATGCAGGATTTGTTCCTAATGAACTCCAGGTGACAACTTTTCTTCCTTTCAAATAAATATTAACCACCCCCTGAAATCCCACCCACAGAGATATAAAACTAAAACTGAAAGGGAAAAGATGAAAGAAATCTCATTCTGGGTTAACTCATTTTATATCCTAGGCTAATTCCACACTCATTCCTCCCTTGCTTATGCTGCTCATTTTCATGTTGCTTTGTGTAAATAGGCTGAAGTGTAGACTGAGATATTGTTAGGAACCTAACAGACACGCATTGCACACCAAACAGAACACTAGCATCTAAACACTGACACGGAGGCAATGTGTATGGATGTGTTTGAGTTGCTTAAAAATGGAGGACTGAATAGTAATTTTTTTTTGTTCCATGTTTGATTTTAAGAAAAGGTAAGAGGAGTTAGTCTTGACTATCCATATATTGGGTTAAATGATCAAGATAGAATACTCTCATCTCTCACATGTACGTTGGGGGGTGGGGTGTACAAGAATGAACAGGAGGGAGAACACCCCAAATGAAATGCGCTTTAGACCTTTGTTGACATTTAGGGTTTAATTATTATTTTTTATAGTTTATGAAGAGAGAGGGGGGGTGGTGGTACAAGAATGAACAGGAGGAGAACACCCCAAATGAGTGTGCTTTAGACCTTTGTTGACATTTACGGTTTATTTTTTATTTTATTTTATGATTTTCTAAAAGTTCTTTAATGACTTAAAGGAAGTTCTTTATAACTTATACTTCAAGTGTCAACTCATAGATGAGAATCAGCTAAGTCTCCAAGCCAATGTGGACTGTGTCCAAACCGATGAAAAGTAATATTTTTTATCAAGCACCTGGTGAGGAGTGTTTTATGGGGGTTAGTTTCAGAAGCTTGTTGGGCGCTCTAAGAACTCAAGGAAGTGTATGTACTTCTTAATAAATGGGAAATACTGTGAAAGTTAAGATAAGTAGAAAGCTCTAAGCCTCTAAACTAAAATTGCAAAACATATATGACTTGGACATGACTAAATATTATTAAACATGAAAGCTGAACATATACTTTTTGTCAAGTAGTCATACATATTTAATCTTTCATGTTATCTTTCAATCTTTTAGCAACTTTTTATTGTTGAGAGATATCTATCCACATCATCTACATTCTACAGATATCACCAAACCAGAGCTTATAAAGGCTTGAACAATCCTCACCTCATGAGCTAGTTTTTTGGATAGAGTTAGATGGCCTAGTCCAAATTCTCAAGGTATCAAAGTCTATTTTAGATCTGAAACTGGGCCACCCGTCACTGTCTTAAAATCTATTTGGCCCGTGACTTCCGAGTCATGTTATCCCACCATTCTCCACGCGTCCAATCCTGGACGTGAGGGTTGTTTATGAGATCCCACATCGACTGAAAATATGATCAAAATAGAGCTTTCAAAGGGGCAACCCTCATAACCTCATTAGCTAGTTTTTGGGATAGAGTTCGGCCTAACTGAAATGTAAGAAGAGGAAAGGGCAGCCCATGTAATCCAAGGAAGGACGGGATCAAGCGTTTGGGTTAGCATTACTTGTATTTGCTAAAAGTTGATTCCTCGGCTTGAGCATGTGGCCTTTGGGTTACATAGTGATAACTAACATTGCATCAAGGCTCCCTTTTTCGAGGAAAAATGTTTTAACGTGCTACCTAAGCTAATGCATAAATCAGTAGAATCAATGAATCATAATAATTTTCTGCTTCCTTACTTGCTACTTAATGCTCAGGCAATGTTAAATCATTGGAGGGATTTGGATAACTATGTGAATAGGCTTTGTCTTGAATCTCATCCACTTCAACTTCATATATCAATTCATGGCCTAATATTTGATATGTAGGTTGGGCAAACTGGAAAGATTGTTGCTCCCGAACTCTACATGGCTTTTGGTGTATCCGGAGCTATTCAACACATCGCAGGAATGAGGGATTCCAAGGTCATTGTTGCTGTGAACAATGATGCCGATGCTCCTATATTTCAGGTAATCGCTCTTGTTCAAACTGATAAAGCGGGGCATATTTTAGTTCAGCTTCTACTTTATTTGCCCCCAAAAAATCCCTAGAAAATTACTTTGCCATTTATGTGATGCTGGATTGGCTTATCAAAAAATAATGATGCTGGATTGCAGGTTGCTGATTATGGACTTGTAGGGGATCTATTTGAGGTGATACCAGAGTTGCTGGAGAAGCTTCCCGAGAAAAAATAAAAACAATGTAATCTGTAGAACTAAATAGTTGGCCATTGTATGATTGTATCATCATCATTGTAGTCTAAAATATAAATAGCAGTTTATCTAAAATAAAAAGAAAATGAAGTTTTTAAATGGATCATCACTATATACCGGATGGCTCATTTTGCACTATTACAGTGGATAAAAATATTAAAGGCTCGTTTGTTAAATATTTTGAAAGAAATAAGGTTATGTATAAACTGTTGTTAACCACTTGTTTCAGTGAGAATTCAAATCACATCCGCTCAATAAAAAACACATTTAAGTAAATTTAAGAACTGGAATTTAAAACTCAAAAGGCTACAAAAGAGTATATACCTATAAGAAAAGACTATCAAGGTCCTTAAACATCAGAAAGTGGCACAAAACAGTAAGAGCTTAAGTTGATAGTCTTGTTGGGAACCAATCGTACAGAAGCATGTATATCAAAATTCATCTTGATTGGATGCGAGGTTGGACAGAAATTACAACCGCTTTCACCAACACCAAAGAACGAAATTTGATATACACGTCCTTCACTTAGAAAAGATTGGAATCGGTAAATAGGAGTCTTCCTAACCGAAGCGTGAATCTTACAACCTTGAAATTCAATAAATAGAGAACATAAGAGATTTACCAACCATTAAAAAAAAACTTAAAACATGGTGATTATGTAAAAAAGTGTTATACCTTGTCATCCATAAGAATCATGTCCATGGAAAATGGAAGCTTCAAACCATATAAGCACGGACTTAGCCATAAATGGTTCACCTTTGCAACAATAGTCAAGTTCTCATTTGAGGCATCGATGGTGGCGAGATTGTCGATTGCCATCAGGAAAAAGACTATTCCAAAGCTATTAGATGCTGGAAAATGAAAGGAATGATGAAGGTGAAGAATAGCATAAGGTGATTTATATAGATGAGTTAGAATTATGGTTAATGATGACTGCAGGTTAAAAAAGGAAGGAGAATATTTGATGAAAATTAATAATGTAATTTATTTTGTACGATATTTGAAATTGTAATTATTACCTTTTTTCCAAATCAAGATTGTTTCTCAAAGATGAAAGGAATTTGAGATTGTGATTATTTTTTATTTATAGTCAGAATTATTGGAGGCAGCCTTAACAGGCAATTACCGAATCTAACAATCCTTGCTTTCTATTTAATTATTTTTAATTTTCCAAATAAAGTTCATTGCTTAAATTATGGAAGGAAATTAGTGCATTTAAAAAACGCCCATAAATTAGTCAGTTTAAAAAAAAACGACAATAAGTTAGTGAGTTAAAAAAAATTTAGTTCGCTAAATGTAAGGAACGAAATTAATGTATAAAACAGTCAACGAAATTAAGACTACTAATTGTTAAAATCATCCCAATGTAATTAATTTTGTAAGGAATTTGAAATTGTGATTATAATTTATGCTCCAAATTCAGGCTTAACATTTCTCAAAGATGGAAGAAATTTGAAATTATCATTATTTTTATTTATAGTCAGAATTATTGTAACATCCTTAACTGAGCCAATTACCCTCGCAGTCCCGTCCGGCCGAGACTTGAGAGGAAGATGGAGGCTATGGCGGAGAGGAACAGGAAACGCCCTCGCCTCCAAGCGGAACGGATGAGGCGCACCTCTTGGTCCTCCGAGGAGGGTTCATCGTCAGGGAAGTCCTCTTCCTCGGATGCACTCACCGAGGAAGCACCGGATGACAATGAAGAAGAGCCCTAGGTTCACAGGTAAATTGCAGATGCGTTCTTGGAAGAGATAACTTTTTTGTAATAGTTTAGCTTATCAACTAGACTTTATTGGACCTGAGCTAACTAAATATTGTAATTACGTTAACCTTCTGGTTTAAATTGAGCGGGTGACAAATGCTAAACCCTCCTGCAAGGAATTGTTTTAAATGAAGCATTGTCTTTCTCTTTCTGGTGTTTTAAAATCGTTTCATAATGTTTTAACAGTTTATAGAGAGGCCAAGGAAAGGTGTGACGAGTCTTTTACTTGTTCAAATCAATTATTTAGTTTTGTGTTGTCTTTGACAAATGCTAAATAAAATCAATCATTTAGTTTTGTGTTGTCCAGCAAATCCGTTATTTTCGTTTCTGGCATAACGGCGTTCGCGGCCGCGATCGCGATTATCGCGGTGGCCGCTATGTAGCGGCAGAGCTATAGCGGGTCGCGGCCGCTATAGCCGCTATTTGACAACACTGGTGCATTGTCAACACCATAATACGAAGACATTGTTGTGAATGCAACATTGATGTCTGAGGGGCTAACAGTTCAGGTTGGTCCTGCAAATGCTGATGGCGGAAATGCCAATGCTATTCTGAATGGTGTTGAGGTTTTGAAGATAAGCAACTCTGTGGACAGTTTGGATGGAGAATTCGGTGTTGATGGAAGAAAAGCCAGTGGCTCCCACGGTTGCAGCCGTTGGATTCGCCATGATGTTTAGAGCATTTGTTGGTCTTGGTGCCATAGTGATCAAGGGGCACAAGAGGCTACAAGATTGGCAAAAGAGAAACAGCTTCTCTTCGTGGTTGCTTCCTCTACATGCTGGTGACACAAGCTTCATGAGCAGCAAGACCTCAATGGGGAAAGCAACATCTACTCCTCATCAATGGGGTTAGGAAGGCTTTTCACCTTTGCAGAAATCACAGAAGCAACAAAGAACTTTGACTCCAAGAACATCATTGGTGTTGGTGGGTTGGTAATGTGTACTTGGGTGTGATTGATGAGGGGACTCAAGTGGAAGTGAAAAGAGGAAATCCACAATCAGAACAAGGAATCAATGAGTTCCAAACTGATATTCAAATGCTGTCTAAACTCAGACGCAAGCACTTGGTGTCATTGATTAGTTACTGTGATGAGATGATTTTGGTTTATGAGTACATGCCTAATGGTCACTTAAGAGACCGTCTTTATGGAAAGGACATGCCTGCCTTGTCCTGGAAGCAAAGATTAGATATCTGCATTGGTGCGGCGCGTGGTCTTCATTACCTTCACACTGGAACAGCACAAGGAATCATCCACCGCGACGTGAAGACCACAAACATTCTCCTAGATGAGAATTTCACAGCCAAAATTTCTGACTTTGGGTTTCAAAGGATGCACCAATGGGCAGGGTCATGTGAGCACTGCAGTGAAAGGTAGCTTTGGTTATCTTGACACTGAGTACTTCAGGAGGCAGCAATTGACTGAGAAATCAGATGTGCACTCATATGGAGTGGTGCTGTTAGAAGCTTAATGTGCAAGGCCAGCAATTAACCCTCAGCTTCCAAGAGAGCAAGTGAATTTGGCTGATTGGGCTATGCAATGAAAGAGAAAAGGGCTTCTTGACAAGATCATTGACCCTCTTCTTGTTGGTTCCATTAACCCTGAGTCTATGACGAAGTTTGCTGTGGCTGCTGAGAAGTGTTTGGCTGATAATGGAGTTGATAGGCCTCCAATGGGAGATGTTCTGTGGAACTTGGAGTATGCATTGCAGCTTCAAGAGGCTTTCACACAAGGTAAAGCTGAAGATGAGATCAAATCCTCTGCAGCTTTTCCTACTTCACCTGTTCCTACTCCTACCACACCTTCTGATGAACATCCACTTCCACCTGCTTCACCTTCTCCTGCTCCTGCTGTTGTTCCTGAAGTGAATAATAACAATGCGGCTCCAGCTCAAGTTCCTGCTTTCGATGACCATTCTGGAACTCCAATGTTTGCACAGTTCAACAACCTTAATGGAAGGTGAAAGCTATGAATTGGTGGAACTTTCACCAGAACTGATATAAATTTGATCATGTGGTGGGGGTGTTATAGTTGGTTTCTGAAGGTCTGTGGCAAAAAAAATTCTGTATTATGATTTGTGATGTTTCTCTACTAGGTACTCTTGGTATCCTGAGTGTCTTTCTGTATTGTGTGTGGCATAATATTTTTCACGGTAGCAAACTTTTGGATAAGATATGTACCGAGATTAACGTGCTGGGTGTGATATGTGCATTCAGTACTATTAATCATATGATGTTATTTAATTGGTTTGTAGTACGTTGTATGTAACATTTAGAGAGTAATTTTAAAAGCAAGTTCAAAGAACATGGCGAGTGATAGTCTGTTTGGATGCACATTTGAATCCCTTTAATCACTTCTTCTCCGACGTGAAAGACTACCTGTTAAAACCAATTAGTCCAAAAGCTTAAGCTGCTAGGTAAATTCACATGAATAATTTTATATTATATTTTTAACACGCTCCCTCACGTCAAAACTCACTAGGGCTTAAAGCATGGATCATGCACCAGCATACTCAGGGTCGTGTATTGAGGCAATTGTCTTATGCCTCTCAATTGTCTTAGGCCCCCAAAAATAGTATTTATATAATCTATAATACATGTCAATAATTGCAATGTGGGAACGGGGAAGTGCAACTTTAGAAGTTACTAGTATTGATGATACCACGCCATGCACGAATGAAATAAGAGTAATTTGTATATCACTTATATAAGTTACATTCAAATTCATTTTTTTTTCTTTCTAATTTGTTATGTTTTGAATTAATACAGCAAAGCCATTTTAATCTTCTAGATGTAAATACGAAAACATAAAATACAAATTTTTTGAGTTAATTTCGAAATCAATTCTTTAAAACTATTTGATATCAATTTTTTAAGGCATATTTGATATCCTTTTGAACCTAATATATTACATTCAACTTTTTTTATTTTGTTATATAAAAAATAACTATAATTATTAAAAAAAGACTTTGTCAAGATATATCTTAATGGTAGAAAAGTTACAATTGACTTTTATTAATTATTTAATTTCATTAAAAACAATTAAATGTTAAACTAGTACAATAGTTATTTTCGAAAAGTAACAATTGATTTTTTTTTAATTATTCTAATGTCATATATAACTATTAAATGAAATGCTAATATATTAATAATTTTTAAAAATATGTAATTATTTAATATTTAAATTACTAAAAAATCAGAAAATATAAATATGACATCATTTTCCTACTAATTATAATATGAGAGAGAAAACTTATGAAGAAAGACATATAATGAGAGGGTGACACTTGTTGAAGTTGCAACTTTTTAATTTCAGAAATAGTATACAGTATAAGATTAGTTTTTTTTTATAAGTCAAACAATATATTGAAATGAAGTACAAAGAGTACTTCAACCCAATCTATACACTTTATAAAAGAACAACCTTATCTGAAACCATTAGACAAGGTTGCACTCCCAGGTTCACTCTTCTCCCACCCCCTCACCAAATGACAAGTGTCACACCCACAACAATTCATAGAATTTTATTAAATGCAAAAATTTCTCCTATGATTTGCTTTTGTTATCCCCCACTATTTATATATTACATTACCATTTACTATAAATGATTATGATCCTTTCAAATAATCTGCACAATTACTAAAAACAAGAATTCTAGCCATTTGAATCAACCTTCTCATATCAAAAGGTATTTTTTCCTATTTTCTATTCAATTGACCTGTTAGATCTGAATTGTTTTCGTTAACTATTACCGAGTTATTGTCTTTTTCAATTGCATTTGATGTTTACCAACCAGATGTATTTTTCAATCGACCGTTTCATATCATTCGAACTTTTATCACCTTTATGCTGCAAATTTTTAGTTTCATGTGATTTATCATATGTTAGATTCTAACCATTTTTTCTTTGGATGATGCAGCATTACTACATTAGACAGGAAAGGGATATCCGACTAAAATTCAACAAACTATAACTTAGAACTAGGAGTTAGTTCCTCATACTTGTGAATCTAGAGCTGAATATAGTTCCCCAATTTGTGAATGTTAGTTTAGGGAAGAACTTGTGATTGAAAGGGTAGTATACCCTACTTATTATATGTGTGTGTTAGATGTTGACCCTTGCTTGTTTGTTGTTTGTTGTTTGGGGTGCTTAACGCCTAGACAACGAGCATGCGTGTGATCAGTCGAGATACGATCTTATACCTGCTTGATGTGGACGACGATAAGGCTTAGGACATTGACCGTGTAATTGATGGTTCAGCTATGGGATCGACGAGAGCAGAAGATGTGAGACGATGTGATGCGAGCGTGGGATGAGGCCTTGGAGGCACGTGGATTATGATTCGGGTATTGAGTTTGATAATTGAGTCGGTTCTTGGGGGTGAGTCGAGTTTGTTTATAGGGTTCGAACCTATCCTCGAGACCATCTTCTTGAGTTGGCTCAAGGGCGGTCAAACACTAGTTTAATAATTATGTTTTAATTCGAAATAACCATTGTACGCTTTCGATGCTTTATTAATAAAATGAAATTATTCAGTCCATTTGCTCATGTTATTACTTCTTTATTGTTAAGCTATGTTTTAATTTTTTTTATTTAGGCTAAAATTCACTCATGTTTTTGAAAAGGTTACTAAAGTGACCCTCAAGAAATCGGGGCGTTATAGTTTCATTGCAGAAAAATCAGATACATTTGAAGTCTTTAGAGAACTTAGTCAACAACTTAAAATAGAGAAATGTTATGGGATTGTAAGGATTTGAAGTGATCATGGGAAGAAATTTGAGAACAGAAAATTTGCAGAGTACTCTATTAATGAAGGCATCAAACATGAGTTTTTAACACCAATTACTCCTCAACAGAATGGTGTGGTTGAGAGTAAGAACAGAACCTTGCTAGAATCTGCTAGAGTTATGCTACATGCAAAGAGGGTTCCTTATCATTTATGGGCTGAAGCTATAAACACTGCTTGCTACATACACAATCGTGTGACCATTCGTTTAGGTACTGATTCTACTCTATATGAGTTGTGGAAATGAAAGAAGTCAACTGTCAAATGCTTTCATGTCTTTTGAAGCAAGTGTTACATTCTAACAGACCGTGAGCAGGGAAGGAAATTGGATCCTGCGAGTGATGAGAGAATATTTCTGGGATAATCAATCAATAGCAAAGCATACATGGTATACAACTCTCGCACCAAGACCCCGATGGAGTCTATAAATGTTGTTATTGATGATAATGTAAGTGATATGAAAGAAGATGTTGTAGATGAAGATGACAATATACCTCAGTCAGTTGATGCTAGACCAAATGCCTCAGACATCTGGTCCAAAACTGCATCTGAAGATGAGAGTGAGTGTAACGCCCCAATTTCTCAACTGAGGAATCACATTAAGTAACCTAACAAAGTCTAAGGACTATTCTGCAATCCCTAAAATTCAAGGGTATTTTTTTTAAAAGACTAAATACCATAGGGTTGGAAACATTTCATAACTTTATTTAAATAACCTGTTTCCCGACATAATAATATACATAACATAGAGTAGTTCACAACACCATAAACGGGGTTCCAAAATAAGTACGCTCACTTAGACAAGTGGCGAAAATAAGATTTAAACAACAGAGTTTTCAGATGGAGGAAGAAACTCAGACATAGTCCACAAAAGGGAGAAGCAAACTGCTTCATCCACCTTTACTCGACCGCCCACAGTCACGGTCTCCAACTCGAACAGCTAAGCTTCAGCGGAAGGCTCTCCATCGCCTAATAGCGTTAAGCGCCCAAACAACAAATAGCAAATAGAAAAGGGTTACCTCCATGCAATTACCACATATAAAAGAGAAAAACTTGTTATTCAAATCTAATTCATGCCATGGTAAGTAAGCTACCAATTTAATTCAGGATAGATGACAACTCACCCTATCGATCATGAAATCGAATCATATATCTAACAGAATTAAGCATATCAGCAAAATCAACGATATGGTTTTAAAACAGATACCAACAAAACTCAACAACATAAACTAACTCAGGAATCAATAACTTAACAGCATAGGTTAATTCAGATAACAATAACTTCAACAACATAACATCAAATCAGATATCAACAATCCTTAACAATATAACGACAAATCAGATATCAATAATCCTCAACAATATAACATCAAATAAGATATCATCAATCCTCAACAATATAACAACAAATCAGATATCAATGATCCTCAACAATATAACATCAAATCAGATATCGACAATCCTCAACAATATCAATCAAACAATGACGTCTCGCAAGACGGGACAGTCCTGTGAAAATATCCACTCCATTGTCACTAAGTAACGCCTCGAAGGACGGGATAGTCATGTGAAAATATCCACTCCACTACCACTTGATAACGTCTCGAAGGACGGGACAGTCATGTGAAAACATCCACTCCACTGCCACTTGATAACGTCTCGCAAGACGGGATAGTCATGTGAATACATTCACTCCACTACCACTAAGTAACGCCTCGAAAGACGGGATAGTCATGTGAAAATATCCACTCCACTATCACTTGATAACGCCCCGAAAGACGGGACAATCCCGTGGGACAAACCCACCTCATCGCCACTTCAAGCAAACCAAAACATCTCATCCAATTCAGTGGTCACTCAAACAACAATCTCAAATTCAATAATCAAATCAACAAAATCACATGTTATTCATATTATCAACAAACATACGTCTCATCAAAATGCATACTAACTCAGCTCACTATTTCAACATAACAACAATCAAGGTATCAACAATAACCATGTCTTATCCACTAGAAAGCAGTAATGACAAAAACCAGTAAACGGCCGAAGCCTCTCAGAAAATGGAGACACACGTCTCAATAAGTTCACTCCGCCGAAGCCTTCAGAAAACATTTGGCACAAGCCTCAGAAATATTCAACATAAGCAAGCATACAACATTGCAAGCATACCAACATTTCAGTCAATTGCCAATCAAGTTTAAACAACTCCATCTCAAATGCAAGCAGTGCGATAAAAGCAGGCAAGACTCAAGGACACTCTAAAACTGAGTTACCCTTACCTTCGTGAGTAGAAGTTGTGCATGGAAGTTGCGAACCTAGAAAAAGGAGACACAATCATCAACACAAGCCTCACTAGGAGCAACAGGATCTAATAATACTAATCGAAATCGTAAAGAAAGCATTTAAAGCTTCAGAATTCCTATTTATGCACGGATTGACAACAGAACTTCGTTTACTAAAACGCGCATAACTTGAGCTACAGAACTCGGAATGACACGAAACCAAAGCCAAAATTTCGGCAATCGAAAGAGCTACGCTATAGCTCAGGCCATACATACCCAAAAATTATTTTTGGACACGGTACCCTAACAAACAGGTTTCGGCCATTTTAGAAAATAGGGTTTCCGAACTTTTTCTTCGATCTAAATCAATTCCTAGGTATTCTTAGGCGATATCTAGGCCAGGGAAACTCTTAGAAAAATTATCGGATCGAAAACTAGAACAGGGGTATTTTGGTCAAGATTTTTAGCTCGGAAACTCAAAATCGGAATTTCGAAAAATAAATTGGATGAGCGTGATCCTAACGACATTTATAACAACTAATCCTACTGACTCTAAGCTCAGACGAGAGTTTTTGATTCAAAAAGCGGAACCTCAGCATAAAATGGGTATTTTGAGCAGAATTGAAGCTCGTGGCAATTCGGCGAGATTCGGCGAAATGTAATCCGCTATAAGTATTCTTGGGTTAGTAGAGAATAAGTTTAGACACTGAAATCAAGTTATTTGGACAGTTTTACAAAAGCTCGAAACTTTGAGCACAGAAAAACATAGAGAAAACCGACAGAATTTACTATCAGAGGTAAGGAAAAGCATCAGTACCTCGAGGCCTACGTATAGCAACTGTCAGTGCGGCGATCAGTCAAGGATTGCAAAAAAGCTCTTCTCCCTCTTCTCCTCAAGCTCACCCACGGCCAAAGCATGGAAAAGATGAAGATATTTCAAATTTTGGCTATTTATAGATTGGTAAAAAACGCGGCAAAACAAATATTTTCCGATTCCGATTTTTCCTGTGCAATACTTCGTGAATTCTGAGTGGGTTTCCGATGTCAAGTTTCCAGAACTTGAATCAAGGTTTTGGAATAAATGAAACGATCCAAAAAGCGGTATGAAATAATTCAACCCGAAAAACTACTTTTTGCAGTGAATGTCAGATGCAGAAACTTCCTTATGAAGAAATATTGGAAACATCGAAAGAAATGGGTATATGCGTGTGGAATCTTCATTTGAAGCTTCGAATAGAAAAAGTCTTCATCGACAGTTTACTTTAAGGTTCTTGAGCTATCAGGGATTCAGTTTCGGCAAACTTCCGAGAATCGAAAATGATCATTCGTACGTTCCAGGGTTTCGTGTCGAAACACTTGTCGTGGAAAGGAATAAGATAAATTCTTACATTCCTCTGAATATTTTTGAATATCGTTTCTACAGTGCTTTAAGAGCAAATTAGCCCTTTACTAACGTTTTCGCCTTAAGGCGGAAGTGAATAGAACTCGTGCTATAAACTATATCGACTATAGTACTATTCTTAGTCATTTCCTGAACTTTCTTCCTCATTATACTAATCCGTACATCAAACATAGGTCGAGTTCCTCTCACGCTTAAACATAATCCTATGCGTGAGGTGGAAATTAATTAATTTGTTTTAATTCTAAAATCCTGGGTCTTACAGTGAGCACATGTCACCTAAGGAGAAGGTTCCATCAATCAGAATTCAGAAGATTCATCCTAAAGAAAATATTATAGGGAATCTGAATGAAGGGGTCACTACCAGATCTAGAGAAATCATTGGTAATGCCTGTTTTATCTCCAAAATTGAACTAAAGAACAATAAGGAAGCTTTAGCAGATGAGCATTGGATCCATGCAATGCAGGAAGAACTTTGACAATTCAAAAGGAATGAAGTATGGGATATAGTCCCAAGGCCAGATAGAGTAAATGTAATAGGTACCAAGTGGATCTTCAGAAATAAGTCATATGAGAATGGTACTGTAACAAGAAACAAGGTCAGATTAGTTGCTCAAGGGTACACTCAGATTGAAGGAATTGACTTTGATGAGACTCTTGCTCCTGTTGCCCGTTTGGAATCAATCAAATTATTGTAGGAAGTAGCATGTCTACTGAAGCTCAGATTATACCAGATGGATGTGAATAGTGCATTTTTGAATGGCTATCTGAATGAGGAGGTATATGGGGAACAACCAAAAGGCTTCATAGATCCAACATTTCCAGAACATGTGTACAAATTGAGAAAAGCTCTATATGGATTAAAGCAAACACCTAGGGTTTGGTATGAAAGGTTGACTGAATTTCTAACAAAAAAAGGATACAACAAAGGTGGGATAGACAAGACCTTATTTGTGAAGAATGACAGGGAAAATCTCATGATAGCTCAAATATATATGTAGATGACATTGTGTTTTGCGGGATGTCAGACCAGATGGTAGATCATTTTGTCCAACAAATGAAGTCAAAGTTGGAAATGAGCTTGGTTGGTGAATTAAACTAATTTTTGGGGCTGCAACTAAAGTAGATGGAAGATTCTATATTCATTTCACAAAGCAAGTATGCCAAAAAGTTGGTTAAAATTTTTGGACTTGAAGGTGTTTCTCATAAGAGAACTCCAGCAGCCACTCATATCAAACTGATCAAAGATGGCAATGGAGCTGATGTTGATCAAAGCTTATACAGAAGTATGATATGGAGTATCCTGTATCTTACTGCAAGTAGACCAGATATTGCCTTTGTAGAAGGGGTGTGTGCAAGGTATCAAGATGCACCTAAGGAAAACCATCTTATTCATGTGAAGAGAATCATCAAGTATATCAGTGGAACCATTGATTATGGGATCTTTTTGTAAGATCAAGTTTTGATCTAGTAGTACAACTCTATGTTTTGATGATTACAAGTTAACCTTTTGATATGAACAATTGTGGTACTCTAACGTGTTTCTCTGAGTGTGCTATTTACAGGCTCTGACCTCAACTCAATCTCACACAAATCAGAAGCACTGTGTATAAAGAGCAACCCAAGCAACGCTTTCGCATTCACCATGTTCAGTATGAACAGTGGAAAAGCTTCAGAAGTTCTGAAGTTATACAAACTCTGATGTGGACTCAGTCACTAGAAGTTCTGAAGATCCAGAAAGTCTGATAACCAAGAAACACTGAAGGCTCAGATATTCTGATGGTGTAGAAGACTCTGAAGATCTAGAAGCTGATTAGTGAAATTCTGTTGTCTAGAAGCAAGATACTCTGAAGACCATGTTCTTCCCTCTGAGTTCAGAATCAGAAGAAACAATGGTCAGAGGATCTGGGCTTTCCCTCTGACTCTGATCAACCGGCTTCACAAGTTCCAATATGAAGCATTCCCCTGATCAGAAGTCTCCTAGGTTTAAAGGTCAAGTCGCTATCCAAGTACAAAAGCAACTGTACCTTCCTGACGACCTACCTAACAGTCTCAGACACAGCAGAAGCTGGATTTTCCAGAACTGCCCTCCAACGGTAGCATTTCCCATGCAACGCTCAACCCTAATCCTTGGAGTATATAAAGAGGCTGAAGACTGAAAGAAACGACTAGAAGCATTCACATACGCGCAAGACAAACTTAAATTCTTCTAAGCTTTCTTTCATCTGAAATTCATTGAGTTTACTATTAGCTTTTTAGAAGCAAATCTCTTGTAAACAATTCTTTGAAAAACAGTTTGTTTAGTTCCTTTAGGAGATCAAGGCTGATCGGATCCTAGAGAAGACTAAGAGAGTGAATCTTAGTGTGAGCTAAGTCAGTGTAATTGTTAGTCACTTGTAGGTTTCAAGTGCAGTTGTAACTCTTACCTGATTAGTGGATTGCCTTCATTCTAAGAAGGAAGAAATCACCTTAACGGGTGGACTGGAGTAGCTTGAGTGATTTATCAAGTGAACCAGGATAAAATCCTTGTGTGCTTTTCTATCTCTTATCTTTAGCACTTAAGTTCTCGAAAGATTTGTCAAAATCTTTAAGGTGGAAGTTTTATACTGAAAACGTTATTCAAACCCCCCCTTTCTACCGTTTTTCATACCTTCAATTGGTATCAGAGCGCAAGTTCTGATTACCACACCTAACAGTGTTCAGTGATCCGGGCCGGTGTGAAAAACAATGGCTGCCACCACCAGTGAAACTCAAAGAGATGGTTACAATGCAAAGCCTCCTATGTTCGACGGTCAAAGGTTCGAATATTGGAAAGATAGACTGGAAAGTTTCTTTTTGGGTTTCGATGCAGATCTCTGGGATATTATTGTGGATGGCTACGAGCGTCCAGTTGATGCAGATGGCAAGAAGATCCCAAGGTCAAAGATGACTGCAGATCAAAAGAAGCTGTACTCACAACATCACAAAGCAAGAGCAATTCTTCTAAGTGCTATTTCCTATGAAGAGTACCAGAAGATTACAGATCGTGAGTTTGCGAAAGGCATTTTCGAATCTCTGAAGATGTCTCATGAAGGAAACAAGAAAGTCAAAGAATCAAAGGCATTGTCTTTGATCCAAAAGTATGAATCCTTCATCATGGAGCCAAATGAGTCCATTGAAGAAATGTTCTCCAGATTTCAGTTGCTTGTAGCTGGCATACGACCTCTCAACAAGAGCTACACAACAAAAGATCATGTCATAAGGGTCATCAGGTGTCTTCCTGAAAGTTGGATGCCTTTAGTGACTTCAATAGAGCTCACGAGAGACGTTGAGAATATGAGTTTAGAAGAACTCATCAGCATTTTGAAATGCCATGAGCTGAAGCGCTCAGAGATGCAAGATCTAAGGAAAAAGTCCATAGCCTTGAAATCTAAATCTGAAAAGGCTAAGGTTGAGAAGTCAAAAGCTCTTCAAGCTGAAGAAGAGGAATCTGAAGAAGCATCAGAAGATTCTGATGAAGATGAGCTGACTCTGATCTCCAAGAGACTCAATCGCATCTGGAAGCACAGGCAGAGCAAATACAAAGGCTCTGGAAAGGCAAAAGGAAAGTCTGAATCCTCAGGTCAGAAGAAGTCCTCACTTAAGGAAGTCACATGCTTTGAGTGCAAAGAATCAGGGATGCCTCTGATTGTAGAAATGAATCTAAGTATGAAAAGTCTTTTCAAAGATTCCTAGCTAAAAGCTTCAATGAGACATTCTTGTTTTGCCAGTGGATGCTCGCGTCACATGACGGGAGAAAGGCGTATGTTCCGAGAGCTGAAACTTAAGCCTGGAGGCGAAGTTGGCTTTGGAGGAAATGAAAAGGGTAAAATTGTTGGTACTGGTACTATTTGTGTAGATAGTAGTCCATGCATTGATAATGTGTTATTGGTAGACGGCTTAACACATAACTTATTGTCTATAAGTCAATTAGCTGACAAGGGTTATGATGTTATATTCAATCAAAAGTTGTCTCTGTTGGGCTGTAAGTCAAATCGATGGCTCTGTTCTGTTTAACAGCAAGAGGAAGAACAACATTTATAAGATCAGATTATCTGAGTTGGAGGCTCAGAATGTGAAGTGCCTTCTGTCTGTTAATGAAGAGCAGTGGGTATGGCATAGACGGTTAGGGCATGCCAGTATGAGAAAGATTTCTCAGCTGAGCAAGCTAAACCTTGTCAGGGGCTTACCCAATCTGAAGTTCGCTTCAGACGCTCTTTGTGAAGCATGTCAGAAAGGCAAATTCACAAAAGTCCCTTTCAAGGCAAAGAATGTTGTCTCAACCTCAAGGCCGTTAGAACTTCTGCATATCGACCTTTTTGGACCAGTGAAAACTGAGTCTATAGGTGGCAAGAGATATGGGATGGTTATCGTTGATGACTATAGCCGCTGGACATGGGTAAAGTTTCTAACCCGCAAGGATGAGTCTCATGCTGTGTTCTCTACCTTCATTGCTCAAGTGCAAAACGAGAAGGCTTGTAGGATTGTGCGTGTCAGAAGTGACCATGGTGGAGAGTTTGAGAATGACAAGTTTGAGAGTCTGTTTGATTCCTATGGAATTGCACATGATTTCTCTTGTCCCAGAACTCCTCAACAAAATGGTGTTGTTGAGAGGAAGAACAGAACTCTTCAGGAGATGGCTAGAACCATGCTCCAAGAAACTGGCATGGCTAAGCACTTTTGGGCAGAGGCAGTAAATACAGCATGTTACATTCAGAACAGAATCTCTGTGAGACCAATTCTGAATAAGACTCCTTATGAATTGTGGAAGAACATAAAACCCAACATTTCTTATTTTCATCCTTTTGGCTGTGTTTGTTATGTTCTCAATACTAAGGATAGATTGCATAAATTTGATGCTAAGTCTTCTAAATGTCTATTACTTGGTTATTCTGAGAGATCTAAAGGTTTTAGATTTTATAATACTGATGCTAAGACTATTGAAGAATCTATTCATGTTAGATTTGACGATAAGCTTGACTCTGACCAGTCAAAGCTAGCTGAAAAGTTTTCAGATTTAAGCATTAATGTTTCTGACAAAGGCAAAGCTCCAGAGGAAGTTGAGCCAGAGGAAGATGAACCAGAGGAAGAAGCTGGTCCCTCTAACTCACAAACTCTGAAGAAGAGCAGAATCACTGCAGCTCACCCTAAGGAATTGATTTTGGGCAACAAAGACGAACCAGTCAGAACCAGATCTGCCTTCAGACCCTCTGAAGAGACCTTGCTCAGTCTGAAAGGATTGGTGTCCTTAATTGAACCCAAGTCCATAGATGAAGCTCTTCAGGACAAGGATTGGATTCTGGCCATGGAAGAAGAATTGAATCAATTCTCCAAGAACGATGTTTGGAGCTTAGTGAAGAAGCCTGAGAGTGTCCATGTTATTGGAACGAAATGGGTATTCAGAAACAAGCTGAATGAGAAAGGAGATGTAGTCAGAAACAAGGCAAGGCTAGTTGCTCAAGGCTACAGCCAGCAGGAAGGAATAGACTACACTGAAACATTTGCTCCAGTAGCAAGACTGGAGGCAATCAGACTGTTGATTTCTTTTTCAGTAAATCACAACATAGTTCTACATCAGATGGACGTGAAGAGTGCCTTCCTAAATGGTTATATTTCAGAGGAAGTCTATGTTCATCAACCCCCAGGTTTTGAAGATGAGAAGAAACCAGACCATGTGTTCAAATTGAAGAAATCACTCTACGGTCTGAAGCAAGCTCCCAGAGCATGGTATGAGAGACTTAGCTCATTCCTTCTGGAGAATGAGTTTGTAAGGGGTAAAGTAGATACAACTCTTTTTTGCAAGACTTATAAAGATGATATCTTAATTGTGCAAATTTATGTTGATGATATTATATTTGGTTCTGCTAATCAATCTCTATGCAAAGAATTTTCTGAGATGATGCAGGCTGAATTTGAGATGAGTATGATGGGAGAATTAAAGTACTTTCTGGGAATACAAGTTGATCAAACACCAGAAGGAACATATATCCATCAGAGCAAGTACACTAAAGAACTTCTGAAGAAGTTCAATATGCTGGAATCTACAGTGGCCAAGACTCCAATGCATCCTACATGCATTCTGGAGAAAGAAGATAAAAGTGGTAAAGTATGTCAGAAGCTCTATCGTGGCATGATAGGTTCACTTCTATACTTAACTGCATCTAGGCCAGACATACTATTTAGTGTTCATTTATGTGCTCGTTTCCAATCAGATCCAAGGGAAACCCACTTAACTGCTGTTAAGAGGATCCTAAGGTATCTGAAAGGCACCACTAACCTTGGCTTGATGTATAAGCAAACATCAGAGTATAAGCTTTCAGGTTACTGTGATGCTGATTATGCTGGAGATAGAACAGAGAGAAAAAGTACTTCTGGAAATTGTCAATTTCTGGGAAGCAATCTAGTCTCATGGGCAAGCAAGAGGCAATCAACCATTGCACTATCAACTGCAGAGGCAGAATATATCTCAGCAGCAACATGCAGCACTCAGATGCTCTGGATGAAACATCAGCTGGAGGATTATCAGATCCTTGAGAGCAATATCCCAATCTATTGTGATAACACTGCTGCAATCTCATTGAGTAAGAATCCTATCTTGCATTCAAGGGCAAAGCACATTGAGGTAAAGTATCACTTTATTAGAGATTATGTACAGAAGGGCGTACTTCTTCTGAAGTTTGTTGATACTGACCATCAATGGGCAGATATCTTTACAAAGCCCTTAGCAGAGGATAGATTTAATTTCATTCTGAAAAATCTAAACATGGACTTTTGTCCAGAGTGAAGATGGATCAGAACCTCTGACTATGATACTTCTTGATCAGAAGATGTCTAGTCCAGAAGGTAACTCAATCAGAGTGTGTGTACCCACTGGTACTGACTCTGAAGCTGAGACAACAACACGTGTGTCAGTATTTCTGATGCATAGTTCCTTGTGCCCGTGTGACAGTCTGTTATGATTGCGTGTAGATGTGCTTCTCTCCTGTGTGTGATTTGTGTATTTACTGTTACTATCTATCTTTAATTTTCAACCGTTGATCTTAAATTGCTTTTGGAATCAACAACGGTTATTTGTCAAAACCCACTATACACACACGATCTCTTTCACTTCCGGTTTTTACTCTCTCTCTCTCTGCTATTTCGAAACCGCTTATCCTCGTTTTCTCTCTCGATCTCTCTTCATCTTTCAACCTTCATCTTCTACCTCAAACCTTCAACCGCTTCAAAAATGGTGAGTCAAACCAGAAGAGCTACTGCAGATGCAACCCAGTTCCCTCACATGGTAGTTGGTCTAGCAACGGGTCAAAGGGGCCCTGAGAATCCGACACAAGATCTAGGTCAAGCTCAAGAGCAGATTATTCCAATTGCAGAACGGGGCTGTGCCGTTCACTGCGTATATGCTCCTGAGGAACTTCAAGTCCTGGCAGAATGGAGATTCGACCTCGACAACCTGGCTACAAATGGGTATGATCTTCGTCCTGAAGTCCAAGTTCAAGGTTGGGGAAATTACTTCAACAGACTTCGAGGACCGGTGTATGATAAACTGGTCAAGGAATTCTGGAAGCACGCCGACTGCGATGATACTCAGGTGGTATCTCACATTCTTGGAAGAAAGATCATCATCACAGAGAAGTCCTTCGTGAACTTGCTGGGTGCAGAAACTGCTTTTGGGTATCGTTTCCAATTCACGGAATCGAAGCTGAAACCCAAGACGAAGGATGAGATCAACAAGGCCCTGTACACCAATTACAAACCGGGCAAGACGAATTACAAGGTAATGGACCTTCATCCCAAGCTCAGGATCTGGCACAAAATTTTGCTCCACTGCATAAACCAGAGACCAAAGGGCAGTTCCCCAGACTACATCAACTTCAACCAGAAGGTGATGTTGTTCTTCATCCAAGACCAGAAGAAGATCTGCCTTCCCTACTTCCTGTTCTCCTACTTGAAGGAATGTATCCGGAAGTCTCGTACCACTGCCTCCATCAAGTCAGCGATCAAGTATATTCCCTTCGGGAGACTTTTGTCTGATCTCTTCATTGAGAGTGGCCTCATTCAAGATCTGATAAATGCTGGATGCACAGAGGATCTGACCACCATTGTCAGTGATGTCTTCACGGCAAATTCTCTAAAGAAGATGGGCCTAATCAAGAAGAAGATTGCTCCTGCCCATGAAGACACATCTTCTGAGATCAGAAGTAGAAGGATGCCTCTGAATGACTACCCTCTGTGGACACAGGCAGACAATCCTGACGCCATTAGGTGCTATGTTGAAGACCTAAGGGCTCAAGGATTCGAAATTGATCTCGATGACTTCTTCAGCAGACTGCCGCCAGCTCCAGAGTTTCCTTCTCCTCCCAAGAAAGTTCAGAGGAAGATGATCCTAGAAGAATCTTCTGAGGAATCAGATGTCCCTCTGATCAAAAAGAAGAAGGCTGGTCAATCCAAGAGAAAGCAAGATGAAACCAGCAAGCCTGATGATGGTGATGATGGTGATAATGAGGATGGTCCTCCTAAGAAGAAGAAGAAGCAGGTCAGAATTGTGGTGAAGCCTACTCGGGTGGAACCAGCTGCTGAAGTGCTCAGAAGGACTGAACCTCCTGCCAGAGTGACAAGATCATCAGCACATTCAAGTAAGTCTGCAATTGCTTCTGATGATGATTTGAATTTATTTGATGCACTCCCCATATCTGCCATGCTCAAACACTCTTCAAATCCCCTCACTCCTATTCCTGAATCCCAACCAGCTGCACAAACCACCTCTTCATCACATTCCCCAAGGTCTTCATTTTTTCAACCTTCTCCTACTGAAGCACCTCTCTGGAATTTGCTCCAGAACCAACCCTCTAGGTCAGATGAACCAACCTCTCCCATCACCATTCCATACAACCCATTAACTTCTGAACCCATCATTCTTGAACAACCAGAGCCTACCCAAACAGAACCTAGACCCAGAACCTCTGATCACTCTGTCCCAAGAGCATCAGAACGTCGGGCTCTCAGACCCACGGATACAGACTCTTCCACCGCCCTTACACCTGTATCCTTCCCAACCAATGTTGCTGACTCTTCTCCCTCCAATAACTCTGAATCCATTAGAAAATTCATGGAGGTCAGAAAAGAAAAGGTGTCTACCTTAGAAGAATATTATCTCACTTGTCCAAGCCCTAGGAGATATCCTGGCCCTAGACCTGAACGTCTAGTTGACCCAGATGAACCTATCTTGGTCAATCCTTTACATGAGGCAGACCCTTTGACTCAACAAGCTCACCCTGCCCCTGACCAACAAGAGCCTATTCAACCAGAACCTGAACCAGAACAATCTGTGTCTAACCAATCCTCGGTTAGATCACCTCATCCTCTGGTTGAAACTTCAGAACCTCACCTTGGAACCTCTGAACCCAATGCTCAAATGTTTAACATTGGCTCTCCACAAGGTGCCTCTGAAGCTCACAGCAGCAATCACCCAGCCTCTCCTGAAACCAACCTCTCCATAATTCCTTACACTCACCTCCGACCCACGTCTCTCTCTGAGTGCATCAATATTTTCTATCATGAAGCCTCTTTGATGCTACGCAATGTGCACGGTCAGACTGACCTAAGTGAGAATGCTGAACGTGTGGCTGATGAGTGGAACAACCTGGGCACTTGGCTAGTGGCTCAAGTTCCAATTATGATGCAGCTCCTGCATGCAGAGGGAAGTCAGAGGATTGAGGCTGCAAAGCAAAGGTTTGCTAGAAGGGTGGCTCTTCATGAACAAGAACAGAGACATAAGCTTCTTGAAGCTATTGAAGAAGCCAAGAGAAAGAAAGCTCAAGCAGAAGAAGCTGCACGTCAAGCAGCAGCTCAAGCTGAACAAGCCAGATTAGAGGCAGAACGACTTGAGGCTGAGGCTGAAGCCCTTAGATGCCAAGCACTTGCACCAGTAGTGTTTACTCCTGCTGCTTCTGCTTCCATTCCAGATCCTCAAGCTGCTCAGAATGTTCCTTCCGGTTCTACTCAGTCAAGCTCATCCAGACTCGACATCATGGAACAGCGTCTTGACACTCATGAATCCATGCTAATTGAAATGAAGCACATGATGATGGAACTTCTGCGTCGAACTGATAAACCCTAGTTTTAGGATCTCTTCGTTTTTCTTTTTCTTTAACGTTGTTTTATTTTGTTAACTTCTGTTTCTTTTTACTTAATTATTCTCCTTTGTTCGTTTGTGATTATCTATGCATATCTATATATATTTTTGTTACATGTGTTTGCAAAAATCTTTTTATTCCTACTCTCTTTATGTTTACATCATACATTCTTTCCATAAAATCTAGAATGGAGAATCCCTCCTCATTCTTCTGCACTCCTGGCGCTGCTCTGACCTATCCTTCTCCAGACGCTCCAGTGCATGCTGGATGTTGTTGAGCCTGTTCTTTAGCTCATCCCTCTCCAGAATCTCTTATGCAGTCTTGAGCTTCTCTTCCAAACTCTCTTTTTCTTCCAGCAGCTTGAGTTCAAGCCGGCTGAGTTCTTGCACCTCCTCCACGAAGGCAAGAAATTCCCTCAGGTCTCTCTTCAACTCTGGACGCAGGTCCTCCTCCAGCAGTGTCCGTGTCAGCTCCGAGATGGTCGTTGTACCCTCTGGATGCCTGATGTTCAGGAACAAGTCCTCCTCGAAGGCCTTCTTCCTCAGCTCTTCTAGTGCTACGATGTATGATGTCATTTTTTTTCCTTACTGCAAATTGTTCGAGGTGTGAAGCTTACCTCTCTCTCCAACGCTTTATATAGGCTTCACTTTCTCTCTGAAAGTTAATGCTCCTACGGTTTCTCGAGGTTAAGTTCTTGGTAACTGACCCTTCTCTTTACTCCCTTGACCGGTGGTAAACGTTCTTCTCTTGCATTAACTCTTCTATTCATTTCGCCTAACTCTGATTATTGCATCGATTTCATTTTCTTTAAACTTAGACCTTCTCTAAGGGGGAGTACCTTGTACTTCAAGCTAAGTTTTTCACACCCCAAGCTTTTTGCTTATGACAAAAAGGGGGAGTACACCCAGTTTTTGATGTGTAAGATGTGTTAGTGTGATTTATTTTTTCTCTTTTGAGAGAATTTAAGAGTTCCACCTTCATGACCATAGATGTGTCACTGGGCAAATACAAGGAATACATTTCACTTCTTCTGAAGTGATTCCAAGTTGACTCTGATACCCAAGACTCTGATATCTTGTCCGTGACTCTGATTACTTATGCGCTCTGATTACTCGATTTTCATCTATGTCATAAGTTTTTCACTCTGAACTCTTATATCATTTAGCTCAGAATCTAGACTTTACTAACGTTTTCATCAAGTATTAGATTCAGGGGGAGCTAAGCTCAGAATCAAGCAGTGACTTGAATTCAGAATGAGCAAGATAAACTATTCACATCAGGATAAGTATTATTCTATATCTCTAAACTCTGAGTGAATTTAGTTTAATGTTTAAGAATTGTTCATCAAAAATCTTAGTTTTGTCATCATCAAAAAGGGGGAGATTGTAAGATCAAGTTTTGATCTAGTAGTACAACTCTATGTTTTGATGATTACAATTTAACCTTTTGATATGAACAATTGTGGTACTCTAACGTGTTTCTCTGAGTGTGCTATTTACAGGCTCTGACCTCAACTCAATCTCACACAAATCAGAAGCACTGTGTATAAAGAGCAACCCAAGCAACGCTTTCGCATTCACCATGTTCAGTATGAACAGTGGAAAAGCTTCAGAAGTTCTGAAGTTATACAAACTCTGATGTGGACTCAGTCACTAGAAGTTCTGAAGATCCAGAAAGTCTGATAACCAAGAAACACTGAAGGCTCAGATATTCTGATGGTGTAGAAGACTCTGAAGATCTAGAAGCTGATTAGTGAAATTCTGTTGTCCAGAAGCAAGATACTCTGAAGACCATGTTCTTCCCTCTGAGTTCAGAATCAGAAGAAACAATGGTCAGAGGATCTGGGCTTTCCCTCTGACTCTGATCAACCGGCTTCACAAGTTCCAATATGAAGCATTCCCCTGATCAGAAGTCTCCTAGGTTTAAAGGTCAAGTCGCTATCCAAGTACAAAAGCAACTGTACCTTCCTGACGACCTACCTAACAGTCTCAGACACAGCAGAAGCTGGATTTTCCAGAACTGCCCTCCAACGGTAGCATTTCCCATGCAACGCTCAACCCTAATCCTTGGAGTATATAAAGAGGCTGAAGACTGAAAGAAACGGCTAGAAGCATTCACATACGCGCAAGACAAACTTAAATTCTTCTAAGCTTTCTTTCATCTGAAATTCATTGAGTTTACTATTAGCTTTTTAGAAGCAAATCTCTTGTAAACAATTCTTTGAAAAACAGTTTGTTTAGTTCCTTTAGGAGATCAAGGCTGATCGGATCCTAGAGAAGACTAAGAGAGTGAATCTTAGTGTGAGCTAAGTCAGTGTAATTGTTAGTCACTTGTAGGTTTCAAGTGCAGTTGTAACTCTTACCTGATTAGTGGATTGCCTTCATTCTAAGAAGGAAGAAATCACCTTAACGGGTGGACTGGAGTAGCTTGAGTGATTTATCAAGTGAACCAGGATAAAATCCTTGTGTGCTTTTCTATCTCTTATCTTTAGCACTTAAGTTCTCGAAAGATTTGTCAAAATCTTTAAGGTGGAAGTTTTATACTGAAAACGTTATTCAAACCCCCCCTTTCTACCGTTTTTCATACCTTCACTTTTATGCTCACAATACAGATTCTAGTCTTGTAGGATACTGTGATACAAATTGGGCAGGAAATGCAGATGATAGAAAAAGTACTTCTGGGGGATGCTTCTTTTTGGGGAAAAAGTAAGAAGCAGAATTACGTCTCATTATCAACTGCAAAAGCTGAATATATAGCTACAGGAAGTGGATGTACTCAATTGTTGTGGATGAAGCAGATGTTGAAGGAATACAATGTCTTACAAGATGTTATGACCTTGTACTGTGACAACTTGAGTGCTATCAATATTTCTAAGAACCCAATTCAACATACCAGAACCAAGCATATTAACATTCATCATCACTTCATCAAAGACTTAGTTGAAGAGAAAATTATTGCACTTGAGCATGTGGAAACTGAATTGCAGTTAGCAGATATTTTCACCAAGGCGTTGGATGTGGCTAAGTTTGAGAAGTTAAGAGGGAAATTAGGGATTTGTGTAATAACTGACTTATAGTAGTTATTGACACATATCAAGGGCAACAACTACTTTTTCTTCTATTTAATCGCCCTTGATCGCTTTTTGGAAGTCATCAATTCACACTTCCTTGATCTTGCAAATTCTGATTATCCCCTCTCGCTCAAGTATCTAACCTCCAACGCTTATTTTCCAACTTCTCTCAAATTCTCCTTTATCAGGAAAGAAGAGTGACGCCGGTCTCAAACCCATCACAAATGTTCATGGTGTCAATTTCTTGACTTGAATTCTTCATCATCCACACCCTCTAGGGTTACTCGCTCCACTGCTGCGATTGCGTCTCCATAATCCTCTGGTCCAGCCAAAATGACACGAAATATGAGAATCAAGCATGTTGCAACCAAGAAGGGAATTGGTAAAGCCTCTAATGCTTAGGACATCCCTGATTGCTCCATGCCAGACAACGACGTTGATGTTGGTCAATCGAATGATGTTCCAGATGCTGAAGTGGATGTGGTTATCAATAATATGCTGGAGACTCTTGATGATGCTACAACAGTACTATTGCTTCTAACTTTAATATAAAATTTTTAATTTAAAAATTTAAATATTAAAAATTAAGAGTTTGAAAATTAAAAAAAAATGTGACTTTGTCCGTACACAACATTTCAATTCATTTAATTCGTAAGACTATTTTGTTATAAAAATCTATACTATAATAATGGTAGAAGAGTCACAACAAATATTGAATAACCATTAATTATTGAATATTTAAATTAGTGAAAAATATAAAAATACATATATGCCCACACATTACATTTATATATATATATATATATATATATATATATATTTTGAAAAGAACCTGCTATCAATTAAATAGGGGGCATAGAAGCCAAAAGGTCTGCGGTTACAAAAACATCGACTTCAGGCGGTACCTCCTTAATCCACACCAAACCGGCGTATGAGGCGGCATTCCTGGCCAAGAAGTCTGCGACAACATTGTCTGAACGGCGAACAAAAACTACAGACACATCTAAAGAACGACACAACTGAAAGCAATCACTAAAAATAGTAGCTAAGTAGTTCCTCCCGTCCGGAGGCTTCTTCCACATCTGAAAGAGAGTGAGACAATCCGTTTCAAAGCAAACCCGCATGAACCCAAGGTTAATAGCCAACCCAATCGTCCACCGGAAGGCTAATGCCTCAGCCTCCACCACCACACATTACATATTGGGAACTAAGACTTTTTTAAAAAACAAATAGCTAAGAGAAAATTGATTTTGACTTCTAATTTTAATATTAAATATTTAATTTTAATATAAAGATACGAGTATCAAAAGTAAAAAAAAAGTGACTTTGTCGGGATACATCATTTCATTTCATTTGTATTTGCTTCTAATTTTAATATAAGAATTTAAATATTAAAAATTTGAAATATAAGAGTTTGAAGAGTAAAAAAATGGGACTTTTTCGGTACACATCATTTCACTTCATTTAATTTGTAAGAATATTTTGTAGAAGCTCAAGCGTTGATAGACACAATCACTTTTTAAAAAATTGGCAAAAGACAGAGAAATTATAAAATTGAAGGAAAAAGTAAAACATATAGTGAAAGAGCATTCACCGTTGGGAGTTTGATCAAACTTGAAGTGACTATGACCAAATCGACTATAAACCAAATAAAAAACAAAAATAAAGGTAAGAAAACCGGCAAAAAAAGAATGGAGCAAAGACGTATTTATACCTGTAGTTTAAGCTTTAAAGAAGATTGAAGGTTTAAAAAAACTAAAGAATATTGAAGGTCTCTTGAAAGGTTCTTAGGATCCCCTATGAATGCATGCATTGGTTTTTATAATTAAGTTTAGTGAATGCATTTGAGAATGCAAAAAGACAATGACATTGCTACGAAACAGACAACTGTGATTGAATCTGGGAGAATAATTTTCATTTTTACCAAAATAAGCATAGTCTAATTTTCAATGTAGTGTAATAAATTGTTGAATAACTATTTTACCTCAAGGTTGCCAAAACTTCTCCTTTGTATAGATGATAGATGATAGATAGATAGATAGATACAATAACACTATATGTTACAATATTTGTTAGAAATGCACAAATAATAAATTAATAAGTCAAAGAGATACTTAATGACCAATTTAATGCCCACACATTACATATTGGGAACTAAGACTTTTTTAAAAAACAAATAGATAAGAGAAAACTGATTTTGACTTCTAATTTTAATATTAAATATTTAATTTTAATATAAAAATAAGAGTATCAAAAGTAAAAAAAAATGTGACTTTGTCGACGTCATTTCATTTCATTTGTATTTACTTCTAATTTTAATATAAAGATTTAAATATTAAAAATTTGAAAAATAAGAGTTTGAAAAGTAAAAAAAAAAAATGTGACTTTTCCGATACACATCACATCATTTCATTTAATTTGTAAGAATATTTTGTCATAAGAATCTATAGTATAATAATGGTAGAATAGTCCCAACAAATATTGAATAACCATTAATTATTGAATATTTGAATTAGTTAAAAATATAAAAATATATATATGATATCACCTACATACTAATAATAGTATGAGAGAAAAAATTGATAAAGAAAGGAAAAACATAGTATGAGGTGTTGACACTTGTAGGGTTGTCACTTTTTAATTTTAAAAATAGAATATAATATGAGATAGGATAGGATAGAATAAAATAAAATTTGTACAATTTTTATTTGTTACATAAAAAAATATATTTGAACAATTTATAAAAATATAAGAAATAAATAAAAAACAAAATATATCTAAATATATCTCTATCAAAATAGATACTAATCTATAATAAAAATAAGAAATCTGATCTTATTCTGATGAATCATAACAAAATTAAAATTATAATTATAATTATATATAATCAAACAAAATATATCCGCGATGTATAGTTTGATCCAGTTATTAGATTCGCGTGTCAGACAAAAAAGAACATACACTCTCCCTCTTCCTCTCAAACCGCCTCCATCTGTTCCAATTTTCAATTTTGTGTTTAGGGTTTGATCTTGTAGGCAAGGAGTGTGTGAAGAAGCGTTCAAAATTGAATCTCTTTGATCCTGCTTTGGTGATGGAGTCTTCTTGTGAACCCAATTTCAGCTTCGGTTTCAATGATATCCATTACTCCGACAGAGTTCTCCGTATTGAGTTCATTCCCGACCCGGTTTATGCAGATCGTCACCGTATGAAGAAACGCCAAAAAGGTAATTTCCGTTCGTGTTTTTTTGTGGGTTTTGATTCTGATGGATTCTGGTGTGGCAACTTTGAGAAAATTGTCTAATTATGCTCGTGTGATCGCCCCTATTTTCTCAATGTTGCAGTTTTGAATGGGAATCAACCTGTTGATATGGATGATGATGATGAGACTTGTGTAAACAATGATTCAAACTCTGCAGCTGCTACAGTTGTTCGAGTTGAAACACTGCATATCAGTTCTCTTATACTGGCAGCTCAAAGCCCTTTCTTTCTTAAGGTATATAAACACCTCTTCTTTATAGACTAATGCATACTTCGTTCTGCCAAAAATATGTTTGAATAGCACCAATTTTCTCTTTTCAGCTATTCTCAAATGGTATGAGCGAGACAAAGCAGAGACATATCTCCCTCCGGATTTATGCATCTGGTAAATTTTTGTATCTTTACTACTGATCGTTTTAATTTTTCGTCAAATAATCCACTAAATGTTATATTCTTTTTCATTACAGAAGAAGATGGTCTCATGGAGCTACTGAAATTTTTGTACAGTAATACTTTGAATATTACGGCAGCACCTGCTTTGCTGGATGTACTTATGGCGGCTGATAAATTTGATGTGCCTTCATGCATGAGATACTTGCTAAATTTGCCCATGACACCGGACTCTGCATCACTCTACTTGGAGCTTCCTCATACCGTTGATGCATTCCAACCGCTGATTGATGCTGCAAAGCAGTATCTTGTTGGTCGATACAGGGAAATAACCAATGACAAGTAAGACTTTGCATTTATTTAATTTCAGTTGCATCATCGTAAAGGAAAAAACGTACAAGTCCATTCCATCAAGTATAGAAATTATACCATTATATGATTGGATAACTTGATAAAATGGATATAAATAACTTATATAAGTTTTGTGCTATCTTAAATTCGAGCACTACAAATATTTTATGTTTTTTTCTCTTCTATAAGTTCCTTAACAAGTTGTATGTGTGTTGCATCTAATGTATGAATCTTGGTGGATGGATTTTATTTTTTCGTCTATTTTGGCATTCATGAAGTGCCGTTTCAAACCTTTTCTATGACTTCATTGATTCTAATTGTCCATTCTTTTGAAAAACACATTTCTTTGTTTTTTAATCCTAATAATATTGTATCTTACAAGGTATAGGGAAAAGCATATGGCCTTGTCTCTTTCTGCAATAGAGGCAATCTTGGCTAGTGATGGGCTCCAAGTTTCATCAGAAGATGGTGTATATGACTTTGCATTAAACTGGGCTAGACAAAAGTACGACAGTCTGAAAGAAAGGCGAGAAGTTCTGGCTACACGACTTGCGTGTTTAATTCGCTTCCCTTATATGACATGCCAAAAGCTTGAGGACGTCTTAACCTGTAATGACTTTGAACATGAGAGTGCATCTAAGCTTGTACTTGAAGCCCTATCTTCGAAAGCGGAGGCTCCACATTGCCAACGACCATTGGCAGCAGAAGAGTCTATTTCCTTGAACCGGCGTTTTAGGGCGAGGGCATATAAGCAGCTTTTCTACATGCATTTGGAGTGGAAGGATTGTGTCAGCTTGTTCCCATCTGGCCATGTGGATTCTGAGCCTTTCGATTTTGGTGGACAAATGTTTTTTCTATCTGCACAATGCAACATGGACAACAATGGCTCCCATTGCTTTGCGCTGTCTTTGGGAATGAAGGAAAGTTGCTCAGGAAGCATTGATGTGGACTATGAATTTACTGCAAGGTTGAAGAAAACAAAGGAATTTATTAGCCTGCACAAATCCAATTGCACATTTAACGGAGGGACCCATATTGGCTGTAAAAACCTCTTTGATGTTCCATGGACATTCTTCATTGAAGAGAATAGTATTTTCTTTGTTAACGGCAGTCTCCACCTAGCAGCCGAGCTCACTATCACACATTGATTCCTTATTTCTATCTATGAACTATTTTTGAACTATTTATTCTAGCTGGATAGCCTTGACTTTTAGCACATTGATCCCTTATTTCTTTATTTCTATTTATGAACTTACTATTTCTTTTTATTCTTGTTGGATAACCTTGACTTTTAGCTGCTGATTTTGATTTCTGATTTTTTTTTTGTTAAACTGCTAATGTCAATTTGATGTTATCTACTAACTGAAAATTCAGAGTTCAATTTCACTGTTCATGCGCACATTTTTCTTGTGTCCTCACTTGGCATGTTATTGGGCCTCTTCGTTATTGGGCTGTGTTGGAAACCCTGTTCTAACCCTCCTAGGGTTAGGCGAGACCCCCTCTCTAAACATCATCTACGCTGTAGCCGGCCAGACTGCAACTCTACCTGGTGGTCATCATCTCACCTCATCCCCTTTTGCACTTGCAAATCGTACTTCTGCTACCCTAGCTATTGCATGCGACATGTGCTCTACTCTTCTCTAGGTCGTCCTTTCTGTATCCCTTTGCTGGATTTTCGCATAAAGTTGGAAGCCATAACCCTCGAAATTTTACCTATTTCCTTGCACGATTCAAGCTTCGATTTAACCCTCCATCAGTGATCTATGATCTACACCCTACCTCGAAAACCAGCTATTGATTATGCTTTCCAGGTTGTGTGGCTACACTCTAGATCAGAAAGCCAGCTCTTAATTCTTCTATACAGGTTTGTTTATTTGATGCACTGCCAATATTGCTGGATTCACTATCTTTATATCTGTAGCTTTTTTGTGCTTATAAATTGAACCTTTGGTTGCCAGGTTCAAATTCATTCTCTACATGTTTACATATGGTCTGTTCTCAATGAGGTTGAGACTTGAGAGGTCGAAGAGACCAACGGAACCCTTCACCTGCAGATGTGACCTCCAGATTCATCACTGCAATGCCATCATTTCCACCACCCGTCAGTTCCAAATTTGGTGATTATCAATGGTCAATTTTCTTCCCCCATGCGTTGTTACTTGTTAGTACCAAGTTTCAAATCTTAGTTGCATTGTTCACACTTATCCCAATTCACAATGCAATGCAATGCAATGCAATGGGTGTATGGTCTAAGATAAAAGGGAAGCAGACATGATTTAAGGGTATGTATTTTTCTTTTGGATTCTTTCTACTGATTATTGATTTTGGAATTGGATTTTGATATGCCAAATGGTGATATGTATGTTTTTATTTGTGCAGCTATCATTAACAATCTTCCTCCATCGGAAATTATTGACCCATGTACATCATGTAGCAGCTATATACACAGCTCAGGTACATGCACATTATGTGCTATGTATTTTTCAATTATACTTGATAAATTACCTACTTAGGAAACCTCCATTTTCGTCTTTGACCTTGAAATGGTTTTTCATATTAATCCCTGCACTAAAGAAATATGAATTAAAGTCTTAGACCTATATTTGAGGGCTAATGGGAGTATGTGACTATAAAAAGATTGAGGATTCAGTTGACTTAAAGAAGCCCAGGTGAGGATCTTTGTTCATGTTTTTTCAATGTAAGGACTAATATGAAAAATCATATCATGGTCGGCGATGAAAATTTCATGCAATCATTTACTATTAGTGTGTTAGGATAACATAATAACGTGAACTAACTTTCATCTTAGTCCTAAGAAGAGTTTCATTCTTTTTTTTTTACCTTTGAAGTGAGTTCTAACGTCTTCAGTGCCAACATTTATCAAACATAGCCTATAAAACTTTGTAATATTACTTATGCTTTGGTGGTTGATTCCAACTTTGAATCATTCTAGGTAGCTTCTCAACATGGCACATATCTTGCTGACTGTGTCAATCGCATGGAGTTGTGTGAGAAGTATCCTGAAGGCCCTCTTAGGTTCAGGGGTACAAGACACTGTTGCAAACCCAAACACTAGGCCCAGATTTGGCAGAGTTTATGAGAGAAGGCCCAAGCAAGTGCTAGCTGCACCTGGTGACCAACATTCTAGAAGCTAGGATCCCTAGATAACCGCCTAATGAGGTGGCAGCACCCATGTGGGTGAGGGGGGGACCATAGGAAATAGAATATATGTTGGTTAGGAAGAGAGAGAGAGGTAGGCAGAAATTAGACTGGTTTTGGGAGAGATAGAGCACTCTCGAATTTGCTCATATCCTTGTATTTCCTTTTCTTGTATTTCCTTCAAGCACTACTACTGGTTCATATCAGGGGAATTCAGTGCATTAATACAATTTCTAGTTCTTGTCCTTAATCTCATTTCTCTGGTACCTATCATTGGTATCAGAGCTCCCGATCCAAAGGGAGCTGTGTATGGTGCTCACCCGCGGCGCCATGGAAACACGAGTAGATCATTTGGAGCGTTCGATCACTGAAATGAAGGAGGTGGCACAGGAACAGTTCGAGGAGCTCCGGCGACTCTGTATGGGTCGCGACAGGCGGCGCACTCGAGGCCGTTCCCAGACCCCACGCCATCGGCGAACGTCGAGAGACGCAAGCTCACTCTCTATGATGCGAAGCGACGCTGGAGTCCATTCCGGGTCGCGAACCGGGTCACGAGACCCGACACTCGGTCACGAACACCGAGAGCACTACCAACACCGCCATCATCTGAGGGCGGTCACCGGACGAAGAGTCGACATACCGATGTTCAACGGTAATGACGCGTATGGGTGGATAACGAAGGTGGAGCGATTTTTCCGACTCAGTCGAGTCGACGAGGGAGAGAAGATAGAAATGGTGATGATTGCCATGGAGGACCGAGCCCTCAGCTGGTTTCAGTGGTGGGAAGAGCAAGCCCCTGAACGCGCCTGGGAACCGTTCAAGCAAGCTCTGATCCGTCGTTTCCAACCGGATCTGGTCCAGAACCCGTTTGGACCTTTGCTGAACGCCAAACAGCGAGGAAGTGTCATGGAATACAGAGAAGCGTTTGAGCTTCTAGCCGCACCCATGAGGAACGCCGACAGGGAGGTGTTAAAGGGGGTTTTTCTGAGTGGGTTACATGAAGAAATTAAGGCTGAAATGAAACTATACCCAGCGGATGACCTTGCAGAGTTAATGGATAGAGCTCTGCTATTAGAAGAGAAGAACTTTGCCATGAGAGGAGGGAAGGCAAGAGAAGATGACAAACGAGGTTGGAAGGATAAAGGGGGTGCGGGAGTAAGATTTTTCCCCAACAATGGAGACAGCAAAGGGAAATTTCCTAGCACAACAATGACTAACCACACTAAGAGTGGTACTGGAACCCCAGAAAATGAAGGAAAGAACCAGATGACTAAAGGGGGAACAGGAGGTAATGAAGGAAAACTTCCTGAGAGGAGGTGGAATGGAGGACAGAGGCTTTCTCAGTCAGAACTGCAAGAAAGAAGTAGGAAGGGGTTGTGCTTTAAGTGTGGGGAGAAGTGGGGAAAAGAGCACATTTGTGCAATGAGAAACTACCAATTAGTTCTGGTAGAGGGTGAAGAGGAAGATGAGGAAGAAGAGGTCTTTGAAGAGGCAGAGGATGGGGAGTTTATTTTGGAAGGGAAGGTTTTGCAATTGTCACATAACAGTAAAGAAGGGCTAACATCCAATAGGTCTTTCAAGGTTAAGGGGCAGATTGGGAGTAGAGAAGTGCTAATGTTGGTTGATTGTGGTGCCACTAGTAATTTCATCTCACAAGACTTGGTGAGGGAACTGAACCTTCCTGTAATTGCAACTTCTGAATACATAGTGGAGGTAGGGAATGGGGCCAAGGAAAGGAACTCTGGGGTTTGTAAGAACCTGAAACTTGAAGTTCAGGGAATTCCAATTATCCAACACTTTTTCATCCTTGGGTTAGGAGGAACTGAAGTGGTTCTGGGAATGGATTGGCTGGCCAGTTTGGGCAACATCAGGGCCAATTTCCAGAGGCTCACAATTCAGTGGGAAGTCAATGGTCAGAAAATGTCTCTTCAAGGGGAACCTTCATGGTGCAAGGTTGCTGCTGGTTGGAAGGCCATTAAAAGAACAGTAAGAAGTGAAAGGGAAGATTACTATCTTTCCTATGAGAATCTCATTGAGGAAACCAGAGTCACAACTGAAATTTCAGAAGAAATGGAAGGAATACTGGCAGAATTCCCAGAAGTCTTCCAAGAGCCCAAGGGTTTGCCTCCTCAAAGAACCACTGATCATGCTATCAGATTACAACAAGGAGCCCCTATTCCCAACATTCGACCCTACAGATACCCCTTCTATCAGAAGAATGAGATTGAAAAATTAGTGAGAGATATGCTCAAGGCTGGGATCATTAGACCAAGCACAAGTCCTTTTAGCAGCCCAGCTATATTGGTAAAGAAGAAAGATGGGGGGTGGAGATTCTGTGTGGATTATAGAGCTCTCAACAAGCTCACAATCCCAGACAAATTCCCCATACCAATAATTGATGAATTATTGGATGAGATAGGAGCTGCAGTGGTTTTTTCCAAGCTTGATTTGAAGTCAGGGTATCACCAAATCAGAATGAAGGAGGAAGATATACCTAAGACAGCTTTTAGGACCCATGAGGGTCACTATGAGTACTTGGTGCTTCCCTTTGGACTATCCAATGCACCTTCAACTTTTCAAGCTCTCATGAACCATGTTCTAAGGCCCTATCTTTGGAAATTTGCACTTGTATTTTTTGATGATATACTAATTTACAGTGAGAATGAGGAAAAACATAGGGATCATTTGAGGAAGGTGTTGCAAGCCTTGAGTGAGAACCATCTTGTGGCAAATCAGAAGAAATGCTCTTTTGGGCAACATGAGCTGGTCTTCTTGGGACATGTCATTTCAAAGGAAGGGGTAGCAGCTGATCCTAACAAGATCAAGGATATGTTGAACTGGCCTGTTCCAAAAGAAGTGAGAGGACTAAGAGGGTTCCTTGGGTTGACAGGTTACTATAGGAAGTTTGTAAAAATCTATAGTAAACTGGCCCAACCCCTCAATCATCTACTGAAAAAGAACAATTTCAGCTGGAGTAAAGAAGCAGCTAAAGCTTTTGAGAAACTGAAGGTAGTGATGACCACTGTCCCTGTTCTAGCAGTCCCAAATTTTGAGAAAACCTTTGTCTTAGAGACTGATGCATCAGGGAAAGGGTTAGGAGCTGTGCTCATGCAGGAAGGAAAACCAGTAGCTTATATGAGTAAAACCCTATCAGAGAGAGCACAAGCCAAATCTGTATATGAAAGAGAACTAATGGCAGTGGTGATTGCTGTACAGAAATGGAGACACTACTTATTAGGCCACAAATTCATTATCCACACAGATCAGAAAAGCTTGAGGTTCTTGGCTGATCAAAGGCTGATGGGAGAAGAGCAACAGAAGTGGGTATCTAAGCTTATGGGATACGATTTCGAGATTAAGTATAAGCCAGGAATTGAGAATAAAGCTGCAGATGCCTTGTCTAGGAAGCTGCAATTTTCTGCTATTTCATCAGTTCACTGTGCAGAATGGGAAGATCTAGAAGCTGAAATTATGGCAGATGAGAAATATAAGCTGATCATGCAAGAATTAATTACTCAAGGAAATGCTGCTGCTGGCTACCAGTTGAGGAGAGGAAGATTGCTTTACAAAGGGAGAATAGTCATTCCCAAAGGATCTGGAAAAATCCTCACTATCTTGAAGGAGTTTCATGACTCAAACCAAGGTGGGCATGCAGGAATTTTTAGGACCTACAAGAGGATATCAGGTCTCTTTTTCTGGGAAGGAATGAAATTGGACATTCAGAATTATGTCCAGAAATGTGAGACCTGCCAAAGAAACAAATATGAGGCTTTGAGTCCAGCTGGCTTCTTACAACCTTTACCAATTCCCTCACAAGTATGGACTGACATATCTATGGATTTTATTGGTGGATTACCCAAGGCAATGGGAAAAGACACAATTCTGGTAGTGGTAGACAGATTTACCAAGTATGCACATTTCCTTGCTCTTTCACATCCTTATAATGCTCAGGAAGTTGCAGGTCTTTTTATCAAGGAGATAGTGAGACTACATGGATTTCCAACCTCCATAGTTTCTGATAGGGACAGAGTCTTCTTGAGTGCATTTTGGACAGAATTATTCAAGTTGGCAGGAACTAAGCTGAAGTTCAGTTCTGCATACCACCCTCAAACAGATGGGCAGACTGAGGTTGTTAATAGATGTGTGGAGACATACCTAAGGTGTGTGACAGGAACTAAACCAAAACAATGGCCTAAGTGGTTGTGTTGGGCAGAATATTGGTACAACACCAATTATCACTCTGCCATCAAGACTACTCCATTCAAAGCTCTCTATGGGAGAGAGGCCCCTGTTATAATTAAGGGGACTGATTCCCTAACATCAATAGATGAGGTTGAAAGAATGACTGCTGAGAGAAACTTGATCCTTAAGGAACTGAAAGAAAATCTGGAAAGGGCTCAAAACAGGATGAAACTACAAGCCAACAAGCATAGGAGAGATGTACAATTTGAAGTGGGTGATATGGTGTACCTCAAGATACAACCTTACAAGCTCAAGAGCCTTGCAAAAAGAAAGAATCAGAAGCTGAGCCCCAGGTTCTATGGACCATTTCCAGTTATTGAAAAGATCAATCCTGCTGCTTACAAGCTCCAATTACCAGAAGGGAGCCTAGTCCATCCAGTTTTCCACATTTCCTTGCTCAAAAAGGCAATCAATGAAGGGACCCCTTGCCAACCTCTACCAGTTTCCTTGACAGAGGATTGGGAACTTAAGGTAGAACCAGAAACTGTTCTGGAGGTCAGAGAAAGGGAGCAGGGGAACACTGAGGTTCTAGTGAAATGGAAGAACCTTCCAGCATTCGAGAACTCATGGGAAGATCTTACTGAACTCCTGGAACAATTCCCTAACCATCACCTTGGGGACAAGGTGATTCTTCAAGGGGGGAGTGATGTTGCAAACCCAAACACTAGGCCCAGATTTGGCAGAGTTTATGAGAGAAGGCCCAAGCAAGTGCTAGCTGCAACTGGTGACCAACATTCTAGAAGCTAGGATCCCTAGATAACCGCCTAATGAGGTGGCAGCACCCATGTGGGTGAGGGGGGGACCATAGGAAATAGAATATATGTTGGTTAGGAAGAGAGAGAGAGGTAGGCAGAAATTAGACTGGTTTTGGGAGAGATAGAGCACTCTCGAATTTGCTCATATCCTTGTATTTCCTTTTCTTGTATTTCCTTCAAGCACTACTACTGGTTCATATCAGGGGAATTCAGTGCATTAATACAATTTCTAGTTCTTGTCCTTAATCTCATTTCTCTGGTACCTATCAGACACCATCTGTTTCATCCCTTCAGGTATGTGCAACTTGCTACTTCAACAAAAGTGTCATATGATATGTTATTTTCCTGTTTTCATACTTTCCAAAGCGTATTCAATCGAGCTCACATCCAATGATTCAAGTTTTTCATTGTCTAATGTTTTTTTAATTAATGAAAGGTACAAGCATTTTGTGCAATTTGCTCCTCTAGGAGAACAAACTGCAGCTCAGCTTCCAGGAGATTGGATTTCAATTGGCCATAGTAGCCAGTGGCTCTGGTATTCAGCTTACACAAGGTATTATTCTGTTCCATATAAACTGTATTTTAGAGGTTTAATAATGGTACTAGGTTTTCATCCTCTAACGATTCCCAAAACATGCAGCAAACAAGTCAGTTGGAGAACAAGAGCTTTGGTGGTATCTGACTGGACAAGGAGATTCATATTTAGTAGGGACTCAAGCAGAATCTAAAGATCCACTTTAAAGTTTGCACTACACTTTAAGGTCTTGATATATAATTCTTGGCAAGACAAGACCTCAAAGGGCACACAAAAAGAAAAGGAAAAAGAACACTGTTTAATTCTCATTCAAACGTATAATCTGTTATAGTATATTCATTTCTACTGACATAATTGAAAGCAAAGTTCTGATGTTTTCTTTGCTTTTCTTTAAAAAAGTTTTGATCTTTACTCCTCAGTTCAATATATGTGTTTTTTGTCCACTTTATGATGTTCAATTCACCCTGATAGCTACTCTGAATATGATGGTATTGCTTTTTCCTACATATCCCTCATGCTCCCCATATGATGCTGGTTCGGTTTAATTTTGAAGTTTGGTGTTTAAGTGCAGATAAGGAGATATTCCTGCCCCTCTTGTCTCATTCACAATTTCACAACCTTCAAATTTAGGTCAGTTGTATTATTACTTTGGTCCTCTTATTAAAGATAGAATTTTCCTATATAAGGGGGATGGTGTTAGCATAATATTTCATGATCCGAAAAATACTAATCTTAGCTACTATTACAACTATTATAGAATTCATGATCTGATGATCAAATCTTAGCCACTATTATAACTTTGGGATAATAGATTAATTTACAGGACAACTTTAAAAATAAAATTGTACTTCAATCATGGGATATTCTAACATGAATCATTGAAATTGGTGATATAGTTATGGCTAGACCTAACTGAAAAGTTCACAATTAAGCAGGTTGACTATGACCACATGAACAAAGCAGTGGTTGCCATCCTGTTTTTTTACCTATATAACTTATGTGCAACTTTCAGTTTTTAGAGATGCACCTGCTCCGAGATGAATCATCTTCTCATAAAGAAGAACGATTGTCAAAACTAAAACAAAGGTGACTCTTTCCTAATTCTTTCTTCACCAATTTTCCATCCCTCTTTTATCTCTTTTGTGATTCGATCTGCTCTCCTTTGTGTTTTTGTTTTCCATTTAGTTTTTCTCTGTTGTCATTGCTGGATCACGCCCTGCCACGGTTCCAAATCCAATGTATTTAATTTCCTTTTTGAATTGCTCAATGTAATAGGGTTTACACAGCTCATGATACGATTTGATTAGTAAATTGAGTTGCAAGCACTTCTTCACTTTGCTGGTTTACTTATGTTCTTTTACTCTTGTGAAAATGAACTACAAACATCGAAATTGAATCTGTGTCAGTTACCTTTCGATTTTCAGTTTGTATGTTGTTCATTTTACTCTTCGATGTTATTGTTATGTAGAAATGATGATGATTGCTCTTGGTTCTTACCAACATTGGAAGTATGATATACCATTTGTTTGGCATGAGAGACATTAAGGGTGAGGGATTTCTAATGAGTTTGTTGGCTTGGCTGATGCAGTATTTTTAGATCTACCCCAGCTTATTTTTCCACTGCAAAAATGTTAAAACAAGACGCGATATTATGTTTATTCTCCCCATGTATCGAACAAGTACAAGTGTACAACGATCATGTGAAACACTTCAAACCAGCTTCACTACTTAACAATTTTCTTCTCTTATATTTTGTTATTCTTTCTCTTTGTGCAACAAATGTTAATTATTATAATCACTAATGAAATTCATTTCTAATTGTGTGCTTATGTATAAGATATAAGGTCTTTCTAGGTGCTCATAAGACCATATGAAGTACGAGAAGCCAAGATGGAAAGATCACATGAGAATGGGAATGACTCTAATTGTTCACTTCCTTGGAAGAGGAGGCAGTGTTCAGATGGATTAGTGGCGGAACTAGAAATTTTAGGAAGCCTAGGCAAAATTTTTGATTAAGTCCCTAAACTTTGCCTTCCTTTAAATTTTGCCTTTTTTCTAATTTTTTTTTTGGCCAAAAAAACTACCTAGTCCAAAGAGATTTTTTTTTTCTTTGAGCCAGGACATTGGACCTACCAAGCCCTGTGGTAGGTCTGCCACTGACATGGATGGAGTGTTACTTCTTCCTCACTCACAAAGAAATCCCAATTTGAAATGTCAACTTCCATCATTTTTTTTTGGTTGAAGTCATGATATATATTTGTTTGTTTTAGAGTTTTAGCTTTGGCTTATATTTATTTTGACTTTATGAGTTGTCTATGAGCCTTTGAGTTGACACTGTAACTATCATCACACTCATATCCAGTGGGCATGACTTTCTTGCTTCAAATCCTGGTCTTGAAGTCCGCAAAGGGGACAAGTGGATTGCGCTGAAGCCAGTTTACCATGTCTAAATTGTTAATATTGGTGACCAGAATAATAAAGAAAATTATGCATTACACTTAATGTCTCTGCCACCACTGCCAACTTAACATGATTATTTGCCTTGTGATTTTTATAGCATTTGTACATTAACTAATATTCTATATTGACTGTGGCATTTGAAGAGACACGTTATTTTGAAAGTTGCTTGTGCCTTTTTTACCTTACATTTGTAAGGTTAAGCTGAAACTATGTATATAGTTTTGATAATTAGGATAAGCTTTTATGTATTTACTACTTACCAGCAAGTGAATAGAATATAGAATATAAAATTATGCTCTGCTTAGAGGGTTCACATGGCACAATTACATTGATTTGCTACCAAATTAATTTTTAAAATTTCAAGTTATAGTTAAAAACATCTCTTTTTAATTTTAGGTTATATTACTACAATTAAAATATCTTTTACCAGTTATATTTTTCCACTAAATATCATTAAAATTTTAACAATGCACATAAATTATTAATTTAATCACAAACTTTTGTATTAATATTAGGTAATTTTAAAATACAATTTACAATATGTAGTTTTAAAGAGTGGTAATGGTTGGCAAATACTTTCATATAAAAACAATCTTTCTTTTGGTTGTCAAGAAAATAATATATTTTATTCTATCTTTAGAAGTGTACAAGAATGATTTATGCTCTCTTAAAATTTTTACCGAATATTAATTATGGCCTCATAATATAAAGACCACGTTTGGAAGAACTTATTTAAGCTTATCTGATAGCATAAACTTTTATGCCAGTGTTTGAGAGAGTTTATGCAAACAGCTTATGACCTACTATAAGTTGTTTTGAACTTATTTTCATAAGCTACTCAGGATAGCTTATGTAAAAGAGCTTATGCTTATATATAACTTATTTTCCATTATTTCAACAAACATTTAAAATAGCTTATGAATAAACGCTTATGTTATAAGCGCTTATGATCAAAAGCGCTTAATTAAGCTGTGTTTCCAAACGGGGTCATATATAGTGGTAATCAAATTCAAGTGATAGTAAATTCAAATTTTGTAATATAATTATAACTGTAAAAGTTAATATTTTTTATTTTACTATATATTGATCTAAACTTCAAATTCATATATCAACGGGTGGTTGGTTCAAGTGGTACATCCTTGATTCTTCTTAAGTAAGGTTTCGGGTTTGAGTCTTGTGGATGGAAATAACCTCGCTGAGAGAGTTAGCCTCATCATAATGTGGATGTTTCCGGCTCGAACAAGATTGCCTCCGAAGGAGAACACCATTCTTACTAAAAAAAACTTCAAATTCATTTGGGTTGGGGTGAGGAGGTTCAGGGTTCAACCCTTGAAGGGTGTAATTTATCTTTATGATGTACCCAAAAAAAAACTCCAAATTCAAAAACTGAAAAATGACATAGGCGTTGCATGAGTTGCATCCGGTGTTTTTTATTTATATTAATATCAAATCTCTATCATCAAAAACAAACAAGATTATCTGAAAACGAATTTATGACAAGCAGGTAAAGGAAAACCCAATGAGGCAAACAAGGTGATAAAGTAGAAGATCAAAATTAACTTTACAAAAAAAAAGTGAAAAATTAAACCTGAAATCTTGAGGAACTCAGGTCCCTTATGCTCCCTTTTGGAGAGGTCTACATGCACTGCCTCAAACTCAATTTCCTTCTCAATCAGACACATAACCACATCTTTTGGAGCAGCATAGGTCAGACCACATACCTTCATCACAATAACCTGTATCGTTCCAGTTGTCAAATACAAATAATCAAGTACTTCTTCCCCTTTGAGCTGTTATGGAATCTTAAGCAATAGAGTTTAGTAAGCTGATACTATTCAACAATTTAAATTGACTATTTTTGGAAATCTTCAGACCCAAAATTTGACACAATGGCCACTTGCTTGCATCTATGTTGCCTCAGACAATACTTTTTTTTTTCTAGAATTCAATAACAACATAAACATCAAGGAACAAAGCACCACATTTAGGGGGGGTTAAACTAAAGAATCCTTGTTGAACTGATTGAAAGATAACGTGAACTTAAAGTTAAATATAAAAATAAAAATACATATCTTCAACTTTAACTCTAAAAATCGTTACAACATTCAACAAGCCAAAAAATGAGGTCCAAAACCTACCAAAAGAGAAAAGATAGCATGAGCTGCAATGCTTTAATCAACGGAACTGCATTAAGTGTCCACTGCAAATAAAGGAATACTGTGCATATTTTATCTAAAATTAATTCTCCATAAATACTGTGCATACTTCAGATTTAGGTTATGGAGTAAGAACCAAAGAAAGGAATCTTTTCTCCTTTTGTTGTGGAATCCACCAAGGCAGTGTAGAAGGTTTTAACTTGTGTTATAAGTAAAATTACCCTTTTACTTTTACAACAGACATGCAATTTTACATAATCAAAAGCTGAAATATAATCAAATGTTGTTTCTTAGGACTGGTCAGTATGTAAAGTTCAGTATACCACTCTTACAAAAGATTTTTAGAACTCAAAGACTGTATCAAAAATGCAGTTCATTTAATGAAATATTAAGCACACATACCTCCACTTAAATAAACTGGAGGTTTTTTGTTTTATGGTTTTTGAGTTGTGATTTTAGAGTGGCGGTGGTGGAGTGGGTGGACGGTTGGGGAGGAAGAGAGGGTGATGGTGGTGGGAGGAAGAGGGGAGAGGTAGAGAAAGATGGGGGAGAGAGAAAAAAACATGACATGTCAGTGTCTCCGTTTACGTCTCTTAAGATTTTTAACGTCAGGGACTAACTTGAATGCATTTTTCCACATCCAGGGACTGCGGGAGGCATTTTAAAAGTTTAGGAACCAACTTGAAGGTGGGTGACACTTTCAAGGACCAAGTTGGCTATTTACCCATTCTCATTCCTTTTTCTTCTTTTTTGATACATCGGAAAACTAGCAACAAAACAGAAAACTAAGGAACAGAAACAGAATCCTTCAACAGAAGGTAGTCAACATCCGAATCCGGATTCTCAATCACCCACGAACCAAGCAAACCAGCTGCAACACCTCTCCAAGCTAAGCAATCCGCTATAGCGTTGCTATCGCAATTGACACCATTCAACTTCACATCCGACTCCATGGATATAAGTTGGCGAATAGAAAAAAGCACCAAGAACTCTATGTGGAGCTGAACCGCTTCTGGACCAGCTACAATCTTCACTAAATCAACACAATCTACATCACAGATAACTTGTCGAAAGCCTCTGTCCCAAGCTAGCTGGAGCACATCACGCAACGCTAAGGCTTCCGCTTTGAACGCGTTCCCGCCGTCCACTCGGGAGTAGCACCCAACGACCGTGGTGGTCCCTGATAACATCGTCACTCCCCATTATCCCTTCCAACTCACGGAAGCTCCCATCGGAATTGCACTTGACCACCCCCGGCGGCGGCGGCGACCAAGCGTTACAAAGAAGCAAGTCATTGCTAGAATGGCACCTCACCCAATTGTCATGATCATGAGAAAGTTTCTGCCAAGCCACCTCAAGAGGCCACTGATGGGGGTCCAGAACCCAGTTGCACCGCCACCGCCACGTTCCCCACAAGCCAGCCAGGAAACACAGCCCATGGGAATCCCGAGCTAAGGAAGCAGCCCAAACAGCGAGGTTGGAGCAGAGAAAATTAGGCCAAGTCGTCGCGCCTAGCCGCTGCCAAAGGGCCCAGGACTGCGGGCAGTCTCGGAGGCAATGAAGGCATCCTCGAGAGCATTCGAGCAACGCGAACAAGTAGCATCAACCGCAAGATGACACCGGACTCTGAGCTGGTTCACCTACAGGCCATCATTTAAAATCAACCAGATAAACATACGAATTTTCTCAGGTACTTTAAGTTTCCAAACCCAACTAAGGTTGCAGTCCTCCATTGCATTGTGGGCTAATCGTTGAGCCATGCATAGGCTTCACGCACAGTGTACTTGCCAGAACCAGAGTTACCCACGGTCCAGCACCAAGCATCACCTCACGACGCGCATAAAATGGGAACCATCGCCAGCAGCTTCTGTTGAACATCGTCAGGAAGCATGGTGGAGAGCCGGTTCAAGTTCCAGTTGTGGTTGCTAATAATATCCTTCAAAGTTAGATTAGTATCAGTAGGGATGGTAATGGGTAGGGTCTGGGTAGGGTACTATAGTACCCATCCCCATACCTGCATTTTAAAAAATTACCCGTACCCGTCCCCATACCCGCGTGGGTAGCAATTTGAATACCCGTCCCCGTACCCTCTGGGTACCTATATACCCGTACCCGTGCCCATTACCCGCAATTTAACTAACCAAAATATATTTTTCACAATTTTTGTTAATAAAAAATAAAAAATACAACTAACTTTTTAAATAAAAAACACTAATATAAATACAAAAGATTATCTACCCTTAACAAATAAAATCATTCAACTAAGCAAGAAAGATATAACTTTAATTTTTAATTTTGGATTTATAATATAGTTCTAAAGTTATAGGTTATTAAATTACTAATTTTAAAAATAAGTAGATGTAAATTAGCAATGATTATGAATACCTTAAATACTCACCTATTTTTTAAAATAATTAAGTTTGAAAAACTATAGCTTAAGTTAATTTGTTCATATATATTACTAAATAATAATAATAATAATAATAATAATAATAATAATAATAATAATAATAATAATAATAATAATAATAATATGTGTGTACGGGTATGGGGCGGGTTGGGTACTATAGTACCCATACCCACTACTTTTTGCGGGTAATTATTCATACCCAACCTCATACCCATCTAGCGGATTTTTACCCTACCCATAGTGGATATTTTTTGTGGGTATCATATGGGTCCGAGACCCATTGCCATCCCTAAGTATCAGAAATATGGACAAACGGAACTTGGTTCGCAAGAAGACCCGTCCTACTCCAATCTTTATACCAAATCGACGTATTGCCATCACCAAGCTTAAATCCAAAGTTCTGCCCAATTTGATCCCTGGCGCGCAAGATCCCTTTCAAAATCAACGAGTCCTGCTGCTTTACCTGGACGTTGAGAATTGATGACTCCTTAATATATTCATGCACAAAAACCTTGACCCACAACTTATCTGCCATCTGAACCATCTGCCACACCGCCTTGCCTAACAAAGCAGTATTGAATCTGTTCATCTCCTTTATACCAAGACCCCCACAATCTTTCTAGCGAGTAAGAGTATTCCACTTCACCAAATGCCAGCCATGATTCCCACTCTGCTAGGACCAAATAAAATTCCTGACAAGTTGATTGATACGCTCCGTCAACCAGCGCAGAAGCCAGAACACCTGCATAGAGTAACTTGGGATAACAACAAGCACAGACTTCGCCAAACAAACTCTACCTGCAAGATTCAACATGTTAGTTTTCCACGAAGCCAACTTCTTTTGTATATTATCCAAAAGAAATTGGAAAGCTCTTCGTCCTCTACTTCCTCCATGTAATGGAAAACCCAAGTATTTACCCAAATTATTCACAAACGGAATTGGGGCAATATTTCGAATTTCATCCTGAATGGCATGACTCACACCCCTAAACGCAATAGCCTTAGATTTAGTAATGTTAATGCGCAAACCTGAACTATGGAAAAACACCCGCAAAGCCTCAGCCACCACCTGAGCTTGGGACCCCGAGGCTTTACAGAAAAGGAGCATAACAACTGCAAAAAACAAATGTGAGATAGGCAGACTGTCCCTAGAAAGAAGCACAGGCTGCCAAACATTCCCATCAACAAGAGATTGAATATGGATAGAAAGACGTTCCATACAGAGAACAAACAAATAGGGAGACAGAGGATCGCCTTGTCTCAATCCTCTACCCGGCTGGAAGGAAGGAAGGCGATCACCATTCCAAAGGATAGATAAAGAAGAAGAGGTGACACAGCACATGATCAGGTGAGTGATTCGGCGGGAGAAGCAAAAAAGAACCAAGGTTTCTTCAAGAAACGTCCAAGACACACTATCGTAGGCTTTCTCCAGATCAATCTTAAAAGCCAAGCTACTCTTCCTGGCTTGAGACTGATTCATATGATGAATGATTTCCTGGGCAAGAAAAGCGTTATCCATAGTACCCCTACCCGGAAGGAAGCTATTCTGCATTGGACTAATAATTCCATCGAGGAATAGCCTGATTCTGTTCACCATAACTTTGTTAGTCAGTTTGCAAACAACGTTACAGAAACTGATAAGCCTGAACTCCTTGATGCTAGCTGGATGATCAACTTTTGGAATCAGCACAATCAACGTCTCCATAATACTAGCCTCCACTCTCCCATGATCAACCGCATCTCGAACTAGCTGCCAAACATCATCACCCACGACGTCCCAATATTTTTTTAAGAATACTGGTTGAAATCCATCAGGTCCTGGCGCCGTAAAAGATTTCATGGACATAAGAGCTTTACGCACTTCCTCCTTATCCACAGAGTCACCAATGCAGTGAACCGCGACCTCTAAAAGCCTAGGGAAGGTCAGATGATGAAGTACCGCCCTATTCTGAGGTGCACGGGCACCAAATAATGCATGGAAATACTGAAGCACCTCGGATCGCAACGTTTTTAAAAATTTTGCTAAAATTTTTCTTTGATGACCTCTATTTCTCAGTCTGCACATGGCCACATTGGGAGTGAAACAATGGGTATTTTGTTTATATTCATCTATATTGTTTTCCCCTTCTATAAGTGTTCCCCTTCTCATTTTCTTACTATTTTTTTTTATTTAGTTGGGATCTACGAGATTGACCATGACTAATATTAAAAAAACTAATTCAACTTGATGTTTTTAATTTGAGTAAAATACACTCACCCCCTCGAGGTTTGTGAGAATAATACTTAGCTCCATTCTTATCCAAAATATACACTCTACCCCAATAATAATCTCATAATTACACTTAGCTCAATTCTTCTCTAAAATCTTCACTCCATCCCACCCGTTTAACACCATCCAATAGATGCTAACAGAATATTCCTTCAACTCAAATTAATCAATTTAAATATAAATGATAAATAAATTACATTATCTCTAACCAAATAATAAATATACTATAATTTTGTAAATATTCTAAATATTTATAAAATATTTTAAATACCTCCAAATAAAAAATAATAATTAAACTTGATGTTTATTATGGTCAAAATATTTCTCTCTCTAAACTCAAATTTAAATATGGAATATTTCGGTCAAAATGTTTATCAAATGATGAGTTCTTAACACCTGTGTATAACCTTTAACAACTTATATTTTAGAACTTAAAATGTCATGTGCTTAAGTGCTCATACAACCTAATAACTAAGGTAATCACATATCGTCATAACACAATATTTTTTGAAAGTTTAGTAAACTTATTGACAATTTTTTTAGTAAACTTAAGTTTCTTATAATTAAGTTTGAGAGAACAGATCTTTGTTTTCATGGTGTAAAAATAAAATTTGAAAACTGTAGGATTATTTTTTGAGAATGAAATAAATATATTTTTTTATTTAAAATACAACATGCTTTATTGTAAATCATTTGTGCTGCCCTCCAAATAACAAGGATTTGTTTACTTGAATGAGCAATGATTATCTAGTGCTACTTTTTTTTTTACAAAAAAAAATTATATTTATTATTTAGTTAGAGGATAATGTAATTTATTTATATTTATATTTAAATTAATTAATTTTGAGTTAAATGAATATTTCGTTAGCATCTTTTGGATGGTGTTAAAAGGGGGGTGGAGTGTAGATTTTAGATAAGAATTGAGCTGAGTGTAATTGTGAGATTATTATTGGGGTGGAGTGCATATTTTGGACAAGAATGAAGCTAAGTGTTATTCTCACAAACCTTGAAGGGGGTGAGTGTATTTTACTCTTTAATGGTCAAATTGGTCCTTGTCTTTGTAGTGAGTTTTGATTTTAGTCCCTCCCCGGAAAATTTTTAGCGATATCTCCTTGCGATTGCACGCGTTTTGGTATTAGTCCTCGCCGGAGGGCGGAGCTCCGGCGAGATTGCCTAGTGGCAGGTCAATGATTATGTGGCATAATCCACATCATTTTTAATTAAATTTAATTTCCATATATTCAATTAATAATTTAATTTTATAATTAAAAAATTAAAATTACAAAAACAACCTTAGTCACTAAATTAAATCACTTAATAATCTAATCACTAAATTAAACCCTCCATCATCTTCATCATCCATCTTCATCTACCTTCATCCTTTCATCTTCAATCTTCATCATCATTCACCTCTAGAAATCAGATTTCCAACATCAAACCCCCACAACCACTAGAACCCATAACACCAAACTCAAACCCCACAAGATCCCCAAATTTTCAAATTCCACAAAATCCCAAACTTTCAAAACCTACATAATCCCCAAAGCGTTCCATGTAGAGAGTTTTTTATTTGAGAATCAAACCAAATTCTATATATGAAAAGAGTAACGGTGTAGAAAAACCCAAACAACTAGAAACAAAAACAACAAATAAACAACACAGCAAGAAACAAGGGAAAAACAAAGGGGAATTAGAGAGAAGAGGAAACCAGGAAAAGACACACATCCATCACAAGGAGAAGGAAACCAGGAAAAGACCGAAAACAACAGACCACAATCCTTGGAACGAGAGCAACCGCAGCAAGTCTTCCCTAGATTCAATCTCCATGGAGGATCTCAGAGGGGAATTAGAGAGAAGAGGAGTGGTTATGGATTGGGATACAGAACGAAGAATATGAGAGTATCTTTGGGTTCTCAGATCTGGGGCAGAGAACATTATTGCATACTTTCTTTGATGAGATTGTTGAAGGGAGGAAGAAGCTTTTGATTTTTGAACTTCTGCAAGAAGAAGAAGAAAAAAAAAAAGGGGGAAATCTGATTTAGGGATTTTGGAATTTTGGGGGCATTTAGATTTATGATCTGGGTATTAATTAAGGGCATTTAGGTTTTTCATAATATCTTATTTTTATATTTTAATTAGTAATATGAGGTGTAATAAATTAAAAATATATATATATTACACGTAGGATTCATTAAACACGTAAGCGTGCCACGTGGTCTCGCCGGAGCTCCGCCCTCCGGTGAGGACTAATACCAAAACACATGCAATCGCAGGGGGATATCGCTAAATATTTTCCGGGAAGGGACTAAAATCAAAACTCACTACAAAGACAGGGACCAATTTGACCATTAACCCTTTAATTTTATATAATGGACAAATAATTATAGTTGTTCATACAAAAATCATCCTAATATATCTCATATTTTATATGATAATTAATTTTCAAATGTTTTAGATACTAAATTAAAACCATTAAGCCTAAAGTGTAGTTCATAAACATAAATAAGGGATCAATGTCTTATTGTGAGCTGGGCTCTAAAGTGGAGAAAGCCTCCAATAAAGAATGGACTGCCCTCAGCAATGAACGAAGTCCAAGGAACCCTAAAGAGGCTTCCACAACCCTTATGTTGCCCTGGGGTAAATGTGGCATTGGAATTGAACAGTGTTGCAAACGTCTTTGTTGGCCTCAACATTACAGCAAATTCATAGTCCGCATCAATGCTTCCCTTGCACCATCTCCTCATTCCCACAGAAAACCCAAAGCCATTGCAAGAATCACGTTCCGCCTTTTTGCAATACGCTGATAGAACAAATATGCCTTCAGCAAAAGGAAAGTCCTCAGAATGCACCTTGCCAGATGGGAACATAGTGACCCAATCTTCTCGCGTCAAATTCATGTGCATCACACACTTATAGGCCCTCGACATGAAATAACGGTTCAGGGAAATAGACTCTTCTGATGCCAATGATCGATTGCGATGTAGAGCCTTCTCATTGAAAGATAGGGCTTGATCTAAAAGGTTAGATGCACCCTCTTCTTCAAAGTCATCTAAGAGGTCCTTCTGTTTTCGGCGTGTCATATAAGGGTAGCGAATTAAACGCGCAAGCCTTGTACCAAGAACTTCTCTCCTTTCTTTCTGACTTTTGTACTTTTGTCTAACCCAATTTAATGCAAAGTTATATACATGATCTTCTGATGCAACCTGGAGATCATCACTAGCCAAGATTGCCTCTATGCCAGAAAGAGGCAAGGCCATAAGCTCTTCCTGAAAGCTGGTCATATACAAGATTATTAGCTTTAGTAAAGAAAGATGACTTCGAGATGAAGACAATGAAGAATGATAACAAAAGAAACAAATGTTTTTCAAATGAATGGACAATTAGAATAAATAATGATAAAAAAAAGATGTTTTGCAAAAGACACTTAATGGAATGCCATATTTGAAAAAGCCTCTCAAATGTTTATAACATGAAGGAAGTTCCGTCCACCAAGATTCAAACATTAGATGCAACACACGCACACAAACACACATAAGCCTTTCTTTCCTCATGTCTCTCTTGTCTCCACCAAGAGCAATGGAAATAACTTAATAGAAGGATGAAGAGGAATCATTGAATACCACTTGAAGATATTTTCTTTTTGAAATTCAACAATAAATCCTAAATGAATGTCATTTGTTTTTAGAAATAAGATCACCGGCTCATTATTTGAACGAAAAACTGGATGGACTTCTGGGAATTCTGCCAGTATTCTTTCCATTTCTTCTGAAATTTCAGTTGTGACTCTGGTTTCCTCAATGAGATTCTCATAGGAAAGATAGTAATCTTCCCTTTCACTTCTTACTGTTCTTTTAATGGCCTTCCAACCAGCAGCAACCTTGCACCATGAAGGTTCCCCTTGAAGAGACATTTTCTGACCATTGACTTCCCACTGAATTGTGAGCCTCTGGAAATTGGCCCTGATGTTGCCCAAACTGGCCAGCCAATCCATTCCCAGAACCACTTCAGTTCCTCCTAACCCAAGGATGAAAAAGTGTTGGATAATTGGAATTCCCTGAACTTCAAGTTTCAGGTTCTTACAAACCCCAGAGTTCCTTTCCTTGGCCCCATTCCCTACCTCCACTATGTATTCAGAAGTTGCAATTACAGGAAGGTTCAGTTCCCTCACCAAGTCTTGTGAGATGAAATTACTAGTGGCACCACAATCAACCAACATTAGCACTTCTCTACTCCCAATCTGCCCCTTAACCTTGAAAGACCTATTGGATGTTAGCCCTTCTTTACTGTTATGTGACAATTGCAAAACCTTCCCTTCCAAAATAAACTCCCCATCCTCTGCCTCTTCAAAGACCTCTTCTTCCTCATCTTCCTCTTCACCCTCTACCAGAACTAATTGGTAGTTTCTCATTGCACAAATGTGCTCTTTTCCCCACTTCTCCCCACACTTAAAGCACAACCCCTTCCTACTTCTTTCTTGCAGTTCTGACTGAGAAAGCCTCTGTCCTCCATTCCACCTCCTCTCAGGAAGTTTTCCTTCATTACCTCCTGTTCCCCCTTTAGTCATCTGGTTCTTTCCTTCATTTTCTGGGGTTCCAGTACCACTCTTAGTGTGGTTAGTCATTGTTGTGCTAGGAAATTTCCCTTTGCTGTCTCCATTGTTGGGGAAAAATCTTACTCCCGCACCCCCTTTATCCTTCCAACCTCGTTTGTCATCTTCTCTTGCCTTCCCTCCTCTCATGGCAAAGTTCTTCTCTTCTAATAGCAGAGCTCTATCCATTAACTCTGCAAGGTCATCCGCTGGGTATAGTTTCATTTCAGCCTTAATTTCTTCATGTAACCCACTCAGAAAAACCCCCTTTAACACCTCCCTGTCGGCGTTCCTCATGGGTGCGGCTAGAAGCTCAAACGCTTCTCTGTATTCCATGACACTTCCTCGCTGTTTGGCGTTCAGCAAAGGTCCAAACGGGTTCTGGACCAGATCCGGTTGGAAACGACGGATCAGAGCTTGCTTGAACGGTTCCCAGGCGCGTTCAGGGGCTTGCTCTTCCCACCACTGAAACCAGCTGAGGGCTCGGTCCTCCATGGCAATCATCACCATTTCTATCTTCTCTCCCTCGTCGACTCGACTGAGTCGGAAAAATCGCTCCACCTTCGTTATCCACCCATACGCGTCATTACCGTTGAACATCGGTATGTCGACTCTTCGTCCGGTGACCGCCCTCAGATGATGGCGGTGTTGGTAGTGCTCTCGGTGTTCGTGACCGAGTGTCGGGTCTCGTGACCCGGTTCGCGACCCGGAATGGACTCCAGCGTCGCTTCGCATCATAGAGAGTGAGCTTGCGTCTCTCGACGTTCGCCGATGGCGTGGGGTCTGGGAACGGCCTCGAGTGCGCCGCCTGTCGCGACCCATACAGAGTCGCCGGAGCTCCTCGAACTGTTCCTGTGCCACCTCCTTCATTTCAGTGATCGAACGCTCCAAATGATCTACTCGTGTTTCCATGGCGCCGCGGGTGAGCACCATACACAGCTCCCTTTGGATCGGGAGCTCTGATACCAATGATAGGTACCAGAGAAATGAGATTAAGGACAAGAACTAGAAATTGTATTAATGCACTGAATTCCCCTGATATGAACCAGTAGTAGTGCTTGAAGGAAATACAAGAAAAGGAAATACAAGGATATGAGCAAATTCGAGAGTGCTCTATCTCTCCCAAAACCAGTCTAATTTCTGCCTACCTCTCTCTCTCTTCCTAACCAACATATATTCTATTTCCTATGGTCCCCCCCTCACCCACATGGGTGCTGCCACCTCATTAGGCGGTTATCTAGGGATCCTAGCTTCTAGAATGTTGGTCACCAGGTGCAGCTGGCACTTGCTTGGGCCTTCTCTCATAAACTCTGCCAAATCTGGGCCTAGTGTTTGGGTTTGCAACAGTGTCTTGTACCCCTGAACCTAAGAGGGCCTTCAGGATACTTCTCACACAACTCCATGCGATTGACACAGTCAGCAAGATATGTGCCATGTTGAGAAGCTACCTAGAATGATTCAAAGTTGGAATCAACCACCAAAGCATAAGTAATATTACAAAGTTTTATAGGCTATGTTTGATAAATGTTGGCACTGAAGACGTTAGAACTCACTTCAAAGGTAAAAAAAAAAAGAATGAAACTCTTCTTAGGACTAAGATGAAAGTTAGTTCACGTTATTATGTTATCCTAACACACTAATAGTAAATGATTGCATGTCATTTTCATCGCCGACCATGATATGATTTTTCATATTAGTCCTTACATTGAAAAAACATGAACAAAGATCCTCACCTGGGCTTCTTTAAGTCAACTGAATCCTCAATCTTTTTATAGTCACATACTCCCATTAGCCCTCAAATATAGGTCTAAGACTTTAATTCATATTTCTTTAGTGCAGGGATTAATATGAAAAACCATTTCAAGGTCAAAGACGAAAATGGAGGTTTCCTAAGTAGGTAATTTATCAAGTATAATTGAAAAATACATAGCACATAATGTGCATGTACCTGAGCTGTGTATATAGCTGCTACATGATGTACATGGGTCAATAATTTCCGATGGAGGAAGATTGTTAATGATAGCTGCACAAATAAAAACATACATATCACCATTTGGCATATCAAAATCCAATTCCAAAATCAATAATCAGTAGAAAGAATCCAAAAGAAAAATACATACCCTTAAATCCTGTCTGCTTCCCTTTTATCTTAGACCATACACCCATTGCATTGCATTGCATTGTGAATTGGGATAAGTGTGAACAATGCAACTAAGATTTGAAACTTGGTACTAACAAGTAACAACGCATGGGGGAAGAAAATTGACCATTGATAATCACCAAATTTGGAACTGACGGGTGGTGGAAATGATGGCATTGCAGTGATGAATCTGGAGGTCACATCTGCAGGTGAAGGGTTCCGTTGGTCTCTTCGACCTCTCAAGTCTCAACCTCATTGAGAACAGACTATATGTAAACATGTAGAGAATGAATTTGAACCTGGCAACCAAAGGTTCAATTTATAAGCACAAAAAAGCTACAGATATAAAGATAGTGAATCCAGCAATATTGGCAGTGCATCAAATAAACAAACCTGTATAGAAGAATTAAGAGCTGGCTTTCTGATCTAGAGTGTAGCCACACAACCTGGAAAGCATAATCAATAGCTGGTTTTCGAGGTAGGGTGTAGATCATAGATCACTGATGGAGGGTTAAATCGAAGCTTGAATCGTGCAAGGAAATAGGTAAAATTTCGAGGGTTATGGCTTCCAACTTTATGCGAAAATCCAGCAAAGGGATACAGAAAGGACGACCTAGAGAAGAGTAGAGCACATGTCGCATGCAATAGCTAGGGTAGCAGAAGTACGATTTGCAAGTGCAAAAGGGGATGAGGTGAGATGATGACCACCAGGTAGAGTTGCAGTCTGGCCGGCTACAGCGTAGATGATGTTTAGAGAGGGGGTCTCGCCTAACCCTAGGAGGGTTAGAACAGGGTTTCCAACACAGCCCAATAACGAAGAGGCCCAATAACATGCCAAGTGAGGACACAAGAAAAATGTGCGCATGAACAGTGAAATTGAACTCTGAATTTTCAGTTAGTAGATAACATCAAATTGACATTAGCAGTTTAACAAAAAAAAAATCAGAAATCAAAATCAGCAGCTAAAAGTCAAGGTTATCCAACAAGAATAAAAAGAAATAGTAAGTTCATAAATAGAAATAAAGAAATAAGGGATCAATGTGCTAAAAGTCAAGGCTATCCAGCTAGAATAAATAGTTCAAAAATAGTTCATAGATAGAAATAAGGAATCAATGTGTGATAGTGAGCTCGGCTGCTAGGTGGAGACTGCCGTTAACAAAGAAAATACTATTCTCTTCAATGAAGAATGTCCATGGAACATCAAAGAGGTTTTTACAGCCAATATGGGTCCCTCCGTTAAATGTGCAATTGGATTTGTGCAGGCTAATAAATTCCTTTGTTTTCTTCAACCTTGCAGTAAATTCATAGTCCACATCAATGCTTCCTGAGCAACTTTCCTTCATTCCCAAAGACAGCGCAAAGCAATGGGAGCCATTGTTGTCCATGTTGCATTGTGCAGATAGAAAAAACATTTGTCCACCAAAATCGAAAGGCTCAGAATCCACATGGCCAGATGGGAACAAGCTGACACAATCCTTCCACTCCAAATGCATGTAGAAAAGCTGCTTATATGCCCTCGCCCTAAAACGCCGGTTCAAGGAAATAGACTCTTCTGCTGCCAATGGTCGTTGGCAATGTGGAGCCTCCGCTTTCGAAGATAGGGCTTCAAGTACAAGCTTAGATGCACTCTCATGTTCAAAGTCATTACAGGTTAAGACGTCCTCAAGCTTTTGGCATGTCATATAAGGGAAGCGAATTAAACACGCAAGTCGTGTAGCCAGAACTTCTCGCCTTTCTTTCAGACTGTCGTACTTTTGTCTAGCCCAGTTTAATGCAAAGTCATATACACTTCTGATGAAACTTGGAGCCCATCACTAGCCAAGATTGCCTCTATTGCAGAAAGAGACAAGGCCATATGCTTTTCCCTATACCTTGTAAGATACAATATTATTAGGATTAAAAAACAAAGAAATGTGTTTTTCAAAAGAATGGACAATTAGAATCAATGAAGTCATAGAAAAGGTTTGAAAACGGCACTTCATGAATGCCAAAATAGACGAAAAAATAAAATCCATCCACCAAGATTCATACATTAGATGCAACACACATACAACTTGTTAAGGAACTTATAGAAGAGAAAAAAACATAAAATATTTGTAGTGCTCGAATTTAAGATAGCACAAAACTTATATAAGTTATTTATATCCATTTTATCAAGTTATCCAATCATATAATGGTATAATTTCTATACTTGATGGAATGGACTTGTACGTTTTTTCCTTTACGATGATGCAACTGAAATTAAATAAATGCAAAGTCTTACTTGTCATTGGTTATTTCCCTGTATCGACCAACAAGATACTGCTTTGCAGCATCAATCAGCGGTTGGAATGCATCAACGGTATGAGGAAGCTCCAAGTAGAGTGATGCAGAGTCCGGTGTCATGGGCAAATTTAGCAAGTATCTCATGCATGAAGGCACATCAAATTTATCAGCCGCCATAAGTACATCCAGCAAAGCAGGTGCTGCCGTAATATTCAAAGTATTACTGTACAAAAATTTCAGTAGCTCCATGAGACCATCTTCTTCTGTAATGAAAAAGAATATAACATTTAGTGGATTATTTGACGAAAAATTAAAACGATCAGTAGTAAAGATACAAAAATTTACCAGATGCATAAATCCGGAGGGAGATATGTCTCTGCTTTGTCTCGCTCATACCATTTGAGAATAGCTGAAAAGAAAAAATTGGTGCTATTCAAACATATTTTTGGCAGAACGAAGTATGCATTAGTCTATAAAGAAGAGGTGTTTATATACCTTAAGAAAGAAAGGGCTTTGAGCTGCCAGTATAAGAGAACTGATATGCAGTGTTTCAACTCGAACAACTGTAGCAGCTGCAGAGTTTGAATCATTGTTTACACAAGTCTCATCATCATCATCCATATCAACAGGTTGATTCCCATTCAAAACTGCAACATTGAGAAAATAGGGGCGATCACACGAGCATAATTAGACAATTTTCTCAAAGTTGCCACACCAGAATCCATCAGAATCAAAACCCACAAAAAAACACGAACGGAAATTACCTTTTTGGCGTTTCTTCATACGGTGACGATCTGCATAAACCGGGTCGGGAATGAACTCAATACGGAGAACTCTGTCGGAGTAATGGATATCATTGAAACCGAAGCTGAAATTGGGTTCACAAGAAGACTCCATCACCAAAGCAGGATCAAAGAGATTCAATTTTGAACGCTTCTTCACACACTCCTTGCCTACAAGATCAAACCCTAAACACAAAATTGAAAATTGGAACAGATGGAGGCGGTTTGAGAGGAAGAGGGAGAGTGTATGTTCTTTTTTGTCTGACACGCGAATCTAATAACTGGATCAAACTATACATCGCGGATATATTTTGTTTGATTATATATAATTATAATTATAATTTTAATTTTGTTATGATTCATCAGAATAAGATCAGATTTCTTATTTTTATTATAGATTAGTATCTATTTTGATAGAGATATATTTAGATATATTTTGTTTTTTATTTATTTCTTATATTTTTATAAATTGTTCAAATATATTTTTTTATGTAACAAATAAAAATTGTACAAATTTTATTTTATTCTATCCTATCCTATCTCATATTATATTCTATTTTTAAAATTAAAAAGTGACAACCCTACAAGTGTCAACACCTCATACTATGTTTTTCCTTTCTTGATCAATTTTTTCTCTCATACTATTATTAGTATGTAGGTGATATCATATATATATTTTTATATTGGGTTAAGCATCATATTAGTCCCTGTCTTTGTATCTCCGTCTGACCTGGGTCCCTCGTCGGAAAAATTATTGTAAATGGTCCTCGTTTTTGAAATATTTTTTGAGCGGATCCTCGCCGGAGGGCGAAGCTCCGGCGAGTGCTTTGTTGGCTTGCTGACTGTGTCAATAATGCCGACGTGGAATTAAAAAAATAAAAAATAAATAACACATCATAAAATTTAATTTAATTAAGAAAAATAAAATAAATTAACAAATCTAACCCTAATTTAATCAACTAAATTAAATCCCCCCAAACTTATCCCAATTAACCCAAATCCCTAACTCAGAAACATTACCACAATTGAACCCTAATACTCTGGTCCATCTTCATCATTCTAACCCAGAGTATTGTAATTCTCAAATCACATATCTCTTGAACATTACAATCCAAATAGAAGCCACTTGAGGTAATAATAAAATCAGTGATCGGGAAAAGAAAAAGAAAAAATAAGAAGAACCCATTAAAATTAACGCAATTTGAGGCAAAATTAGATCAAGAATAATCACGATACTGAATCAGGAAAGGAGATGAGAGCATGAGATTAAGGAAAGGAGAAAAAGCATGGTTTTTTATGATTAAGTATGAGAAGAAGAAAAAGGGGTAGTGCGACAGAGAGAGACCAGATTTCACATCTCAAATCCCAGAAAATCAAACCCCAAAAGTCCTAAACTTCATCCTTTTCATCATCATCATCTACCTATAGAAACCAGATTTTACACATCAAATCCCACAACCACCAAAACAACCCAGAACACAACACAAAACACAAAATTCCTAAACTTCCAAAACCCAGAAGTGCGACAGAGAGACACGAGATCAAGCAGCAACCAGACGAAACAGACCCAGATCCTTCTGGCTTCAATGAATTCGAGCAAGATCCAGACGTAACAGGCCCAGGTCGTGCCATACCCACCACTGAAGAGCCAAGCCAAACCCAGAAGCGTGAATCTCAAAAAAAGGGATACCACCGTTTTGCAGTAATCTTAGAGAAAGGGATACCACTGTTTTTCATACAAACTCAGAAGCGTGAATCTCGATTTGAAGTGATGGACGTGTTTCCATCTTCCTTTCTGGTCGATTTGGGTTTGTTGGCTGTTGTAGGGGACGAATCTGGGTTTTTCACTTCTTCATTTCTTTCCAGATCGTGAGCCCTTCTTCCTTGCCCCTCTCTTCAACATTGCGGTGGTGGGGTGGAGAAGAAAGGTGAAGAAGCGGCGGTGGTGGGGTGAAGAAGTGGTGGGTGGCGTGTTGGGAAGAAGGAGAAGATTGGGATTAGTCTGAATTGAGGATTTGGGTTAATTGGGGTGAATTGAGATAAGTTTTGGGGGAAAATTAATTTAGTTGATTTAGTTAGGGTTATAATTAGGAATATGTTAATTAGGTTTAAAATTCTGACTTGTAATTTGTTTTTTAATTTTAATTTTTTTTAATCCATGTCGGCATTATTGACACAGTCATCAAGCCAACAAAGCACTCGTCGGAGCTCCACCCTCCGGCGAGGATCCGCTCCAAAAATATTTCAAAAACGAGGACCATTTGCAATAATTTTTCCGACGAGGGACCTAGATCAGACGACGATACAAAGACAGGGACTAATATGACGCTTAACCCTTTTATATTTTTAACTAATTAAAATATTCAATAATTAATGGTTATTCAATATTTGTTGGGACTATTCTACCATTATTATACTATAGATTCTTATGACAAAATATTCTTACAAATTAAATGAAATGATGTGATGTGTATCGGAAAAGTCACATTTTTTTTTTTACTTTTCAAACTCTTATTTTTCAAATTTTTAATATTTAAATCTTTATATTAAAATTAGAAGTAAATACAAATGAAATGAAATGACGTCGACAAAGTCACATTTTTTTTTTACTTTTGATACTCTTATTTTTATATTAAAATTAAATATTTAATATTAAAATTAGAAGTCAAAATCAGTTTTCTCTTATCTATTTGTTTTTTAAAAAAGTCTTAGTTCCCAATATGTAATGTGTGGGCATTAAATTGGTCATTAAGTATCTCTTTGACTTATTAATTTATTATTTGTGCATTTCTAACAAATATTGTAACATATAGTGTTATTGTATCTATCTATCTATCTATCATCTATCATCTATACAAAGGAGAAGTTTTGGCAACCTTGAGGTAAAATAGTTATTCAACAATTTATTACACTACATTGAAAATTAGACTATGCTTATTTTGGTAAAAATGAAAATTATTCTCCCAGATTCAATCACAGTTGTCTGTTTCGTAGCAATGTCATTGTCTTTTTGCATTCTCAAATGCATTCACTAAACTTAATTATAAAAACCAATGCATGCATTCATAGGGGATCCTAAGAACCTTTCAAGAGACCTTCAATATTCTTTAGTTTTTTTAAACCTTCAATCTTCTTTAAAGCTTAAACTACAGGTATAAATACGTCTTTGCTCCATTCTTTTTTTGCCGGTTTTCTTACCTTTATTTTTGTTTTTTATTTGGTTTATAGTTGATTTGGTCATAGTCACTTCAAGTTTGATCAAACTCCCAATGGTGAATGCTCTTTCACTATATGTTTTACTTTTTCCTTCAATTTTATAATTTCTCTGTCTTTTGCCAATTTTTTAAAAAGTGATTGTGTCTATCAACGCTTGAGCTTCTACAAAATATTCTTACAAATTAAATGAAGTGAAATGATGTGTACCGAAAAAGTCCCATTTTTTTACTCTTCAAACTCTTATATTTCAAATTTTTAATATTTAAATTCTTATATTAAAATTAGAAGCAAATACAAATGAAATGAAATGATGTATCCCGACAAAGTCACTTTTTTTTTACTTTTGATACTCGTATCTTTATATTAAAATTAAATATTTAATATTAAAATTAGAAGTCAAAATCAATTTTCTCTTAGCTATTTGTTTTTTAAAAAAGTCTTAGTTCCCAATATGTAATGTGTGGTGGTGGAGGCTGAGGCATTAGCCTTCCGGTGGACGATTGGGTTGGCTATTAACCTTGGGTTCATGCGGGTTTGCTTTGAAACGGATTGTCTCACTCTCTTTCAGATGTGGAAGAAGCCTCCGGACGGGAGGAACTACTTAGCTACTATTTTTAGTGATTGCTTTCAGTTGTGTCGTTCTTTAGATGTGTCTGTAGTTTTTGTTCGCCGTTCAGACAATGTTGTCGCAGACTTCTTGGCCAGGAATGCCGCCTCATACGCCGGTTTGGTGTGGATTGAGGAGGTACCGCCTGAAGTCGATGTTTTTGTAACCGCAGACCTTTTGGCTTCTATGCCCCCTATTTAATTGATAGCAGGTTCTTTTCAAAAAAAATATATATATATATATATATATATATATATATATATATATATATAAATGTAATGTGTGGGCATATATGTATTTTTATATTTTTCACTAATTTAAATATTCAATAATTAATGGTTATTCAATATTTGTTGTGACTCTTCTACCATTATTTTAGTATAGATTTTTATAACAAAATAGTCTTACGAATTAAATGAATTGAAATGATGTGTACGGACAAAGTCACATTTTTTTTAATTTTCAAACTCTTAATTTTTAATATTTAAATTTTTAAATTAAAAATTTTATATTAAAGTTAGAAGCAATAGTACTGTTGTAGCATCATCAAGAGTCTCCAGCATATTATTGATAACCACATCCACTTCAGCATCTGGAACATCATTCGATTGACCAACATCAACGTCGTTGTCTGGCATGGAGCAATCAGGGATGTCCTAAGCATTAGAGGCTTTACCAATTCCCTTCTTGGTTGCAACATGCTTGATTCTCATATTTCGTGTCATTTTGGCTGGACCAGAGGATTATGGAGACGCAATCGCAGCAGTGGAGCGAGTAACCCTAGAGGGTGTGGATGATGAAGAATTCAAGTCAAGAAATTGACACCATGAACATTTGTGATGAGTTTGAGACCGGCGTCACTCTTCTTTCCTGATAAAGGAGAATTTGAGAGAAGTTGGAAAATAAGCGTTGGAGGTTAGATACTTGAGCGAGAGGGGATAATCAGAATTTGCAAGATCAAGGAAGTGTGAATTGATGACTTCCAAAAAGCGATCAAGGGCGATTAAATAGAAGAAAAAGTAGTTGTTGCCCTTGATATGTGTCAATAACTACTATAAGTCAGTTATTACACAAATCCCTAATTTCCCTCTTAACTTCTCAAACTTAGCCACATCCAACGCCTTGGTGAAAATATCTGCTAACTGCAATTCAGTTTCCACATGCTCAAGTGCAATAATTTTCTCTTCAACTAAGTCTTTGATGAAGTGATGATGAATGTTAATATGCTTGGTTCTGGTATGTTGAATTGGGTTCTTAGAAATATTGATAGCACTCAAGTTGTCACAGTACAAGGTCATAACATCTTGTAAGACATTGTATTCCTTCAACATCTGCTTCATCCACAACAATTGAGTACATCCACTTTCTGTAGCTATATATTCAGCTTTTGCAGTTGATAATGAGACGTAATTCTGCCTCTTACTGAACCAAGAAATTAAATTAATCCCCAAAAAGAAGCATCCCCCATAAGTACTTTTTCTATCATCTGCATTTCCTGTCCAATCTGTATCACAGTATCCTACAAGACTAGAATCTGTATTGTGAGCATAAAAGATCTCATAATCAATGGTTCCACTGATATACTTGATGATTCTCTTCACATGAATAAGATGGTTTTCCTTAGGTGCAGCTTGATACCTTGCACACACCCCTACTACAAAGGCAATATCTAGTCTACTTGCAGTAAGATACAGGAGACTCCATATCATACTTCTGTATAAGCTTTGATCAACATCAGCTCCATTGCCATCTTTGATCAGTTTGATATGAGTGGCTGCTGGAGTTCTCTTATGAGAAACACCTTCAAGTCCAAAAATTTTAACCAACTCTTTGGCATACTTGCTTTGTGAAATGAATATAGAATCTTCCATCTACTTTAGTTGCAGCCCCAAAAATTAGTTTAATTCAAAAATTAGTTTAATTCACCAACCAAGCTCATTTCAAACTTTGACTTCATTTGTTGGACAAAATGATCTACAATCTGGTCTGACATCCCGCAAAACACAATGTCATCTACATATATATTTGAGCTATCATGAGATTTCCCCAGTCATTATTCACAAATAAGGTCTTGTCTATCGCACCTTTGTTGTATCCTTTTTTTGTTAGAAATTCAGTCAACCTTTCATACCAAACCCTAGGTGTTTGCTTTAATCCATATAGAGCTTTTCTCAATTTGTACACATGTTCTGGAAATGTTGGATCTATGAAGCCTTTTGGTTGTTCTCCATATACCTCCTCATTCAGATAGTCATTCAAAAATGCACTCTTCACATCCATCTGGTATAATCTGAGCTTCAGTAGACATGCTACTTCCTACAATAATTTGATTGATTCCAAACGGGCAACAGGAGCAAGAGTCTCATCAAAGTCAATTCCTTCAATCTGAGTGTACCCTTGAGCAACTAATCTGACCTTGTTTCTTGTTACAGTACCATTCTCATATGACTTGTTTCTGAAGATCCACTTGGTACCTATTACATTTACTCCATCTGGCCTTGGGACTATATCCCATACTTCATTCCTTTTGAATTGTCAAAGTTCTTCCTGCATTGCATGGATCCAATACTCATCTGCTAAAGCTTCCTTATTGTTCTTTAGTTCAATTTTGGAGATAAAACAGGCATTAGCAATGATTTCTCTAGATCTGGTAGTGACCCCTTCATTCAGATTCCCTATAATATTTTCTTTAGGATGAATCTTCTGAATTCTGATTGATGGAACCTTCTCCTTAGGTGACATGTGCTCACTGTAAGACTCAGGATTTTAGAATTAAAATAAATTAATTAATTTCCACCTCACGCATAGGATTATGTTTAAGCGTGAGAGGAACTCGACCTATGTTTGATGTTCGGATTAGAATAATGAGGAAGAAAGTTCAGGAAATGACTAAGAATAGTACTATAGTCGATATCGTTTATAGCACGAGTTTTATTCACTTCCGCCTTAGGGCGAAAACGTTAGTAAAGGGCTAATTTGCTCTTAAAGCACTGTAGAAACGATATTCAAAAATATTCAGAGGAATATAAGAATTTCTCTTATTCCTTTCCACGACAAGTGTTTCGACACGAAACCCTGGAACGTACGAATGATCGTTTTTGATTCTCGGAAGTTTGCCGAAACTGAATCCCTGATAGCTCAAGAACCTTAAAGTAAACTGTCGATGAAGACTTTTTCTATTCGAAGCTTCAAATGAAGATTCCACAAGCGTACACCCATTTATTTCGATGTTTCCAATCTTTCTTCAGAAGGAAGTTTCTGCATCTGACATTCACTGCAAAAAGTAGTTTTTTGGGTTGAATTATTTCATACCGCTTTTTGGATTGTTTCATTTATTCCAAAACCTTGATTCAAGTTCTGGAAACTTGACATCGGAAACCCACTCAGAATTCACGAAGTACACCCATGCTTTGGCCGTGGGTGAGCTTGAGGAGAAGAGGGAGAAGAGCTTTTTTGCAATCCTTGACTGATCGTCTCACTGACAGTTGCTATACGTAGGCCTCGAGGCACTGATGCTTTTCCTTACCTCTGATCGTAAATTCTGTCGCTTTTCTCTATGTTTTTATGTGCTCAAAGTTTCGAGCTTTTTGTAAAACTGTCCAAATAACTTGATTTCAGTGTCTAAACTTATTCTCTACTAACCCAAGAATACTTCTAGCGGATTACATTTCGCCGAATTGCCGCGAGCTTCAATTCTGCTCAAAATACCCATTTTATGCTGAGGTTCCGCTTTTTGAATCAAAAACTCTCGTCTGAGCTTAGAGTCAGTAGGATTAGTTGTTATAAATGTCGTTAGGATCACGCTCATCCAATTTATTTTTCGAAATTCCGATTTTGAGTTTCCGAGCTAAAAATCTTGACCAAAATACCCCTGTTCTAGTTTTCGATCCGATAATTTTTCTGAGAGTTTCCCTGGCCTAGATATCGCCTAAGAATACCTAGGAATTGATTTAGATCGAAGAAAAAGTTCGGAAACCCTATTTTCTAAAATGGCCGAAACCTGTTTGTTAGGGTACCGTGTCCAAAAATAATTTTTGGGTATGTATGGCCTGAGCTATAGCGTAGCTCTTTCGATTGCCGAAATTTTGGCTTTGGTTTCGTGTCATTCCGAGTTCTGTAGCTCAAGTTATGCGCGTTTTAGTAAACGAAGTTCTGTTGTCAATTCGTGCCTAAATAGGAACTCTGAAGCTTTAAATGCTTTCTTTACGATTTCGATTAGTATTATTAGATCGTGTTGCTCCTAGTGAGGATTGTGTTGATGATTGTGTCTCCTTGTTCTAGGTTCGCAACTTCCATGCACAACTTCTACTCACGAAGGTAAGGGTAATTCAGTTTTAGAGTGTCCTTGAGTCTTGCCTGCTTTTATCGCACTGCTTGCGTTTGAGATGAAGTTGTTTAAACTTGATTGGAAATTGATTGAAATGTTGGTATGCTTGCAATGTTGTATGCTTGCTTATGTTGAATGTTTCTGAGACTTGTGCCAAATATTTTCTGAAGGCTTCGGCCGAGTGAACTTATTGAGACGTGTGTCTCCGTTTTCTGAGAGGCTTCGGCCGTTTACTGGTTTCTATCATTACTGGTTTCTAGTGGATAAGACATGGTTATTGTTGATACCTTGATTGTTGTTATGTTGAAATAGTGAGCTGAGTTAGTATGCATTTTAATGAGACGTATGTTTGTTGATAATATGAATAACATGTGATTTTGTTGATTTGATTATTGAATTTGAGATTGTTGTTTGAGTGACCACTGAATTGGATGAGATGTTTTGGTTTGCTTGAAGTGGCGATGAGGTGGGTTTGTCCCACGGGATTGTCCCGTCTTTCGGGGCGTTATCAAGTGATAATGGAGTGGATATTTTCACATGACTATCCCGTCTTTCGAGGCGTTACTTAGTGGTAGTGGAGTGAATGTTTTCACATGACTATCCCGTCTTGCGAGACGTTATCAAGTTGCAGTGGAGTGGATGTTTTCACATGACTGTCCCGTCCTTCGAGACGTTATCAAGTGGTAGTGGAGTGAATATTTTCACATGACTATCCCGTCCTTCGAGGCGTTACTTAGTGACAGTGGAGTAGATATTTTCACAGGATTGTCCCGTCTTGCGAGACGTTATTGTTTGATTGATATTGTTGAGGATTGTCGATATCTGATTTGATGTTATATTGTTGAGGATCATTGATATCTGATTTGTTGTTATATTGTTGAGGATTGATGATATCTGATTTGATGTTATATTGTTGAGGATTATTGATATCTGATTTGATGTTATGTTGTTGAAGTTATTGTTATCTGAATTAACCTATGCTGTTAAGTTATTGATTCCTGAGTTAGTTTATGTTGTTAAGTTTTGTTGGTATCTGTTTTAAAACCATATCGTTGATTTTGCTGATATGCTGATATGTTTAATTCTGTTAGATATATGGTTTGATTTCATGATCGATAGGGTGAGTTGTCATATATCCTGAATTAAATTGGTAGCTTACTTACCATGGCATGAATTAGATTTGAATAACATGTTTTTCTCTTTTATATGTGGTAATTGCATGGAGTTAACCCTTTTCTATTTGCTATTTGTTGTTTGGGCGCTTAACGTTATTAGGCGATGGAGAGCCTTCCGCTGAAGTTTAGCTGTTCGAGTTGGAGACCGTGACTGTGGGCGGTCGAGTAAAGGTGGATGAAGCAGTTTGCTTCTCCCTTTTGTGGACTATGCCTGAGTTTCTTCCTCCATCTGAAAACTCTGTTGTTTAAACATTATTTTCGCCACTTGTCTAAGTGGGCGTACTTATTTTGGAACCCCGTTTATGGTGTTGTGAACTACTCTATGTTATGTATATTATTATGTCAGGAAACAGTTATTTAAATAAAGTTATGAAATGTTTCCAACCCTATGGTATTTAGTCTTATAAAAAAAATACCCTTGGATTTTAGGGATTGCAGAATAGTCCTTAGACTTTGTTAGGTTACTTATGTGATTCCTCAGTTGAGAAATTGGGGCGTTACACTCACTCTCATCTTCAGATGCAGTTTTGGACCGGATGTCTGAGACATTTGGTCTAGCATCAACTGACTGAGGTATATTGTCATCTTCATCTACAACATCTTCTTTCATATCACTTACATTATCATCAATAACAACATTTATAGACTCCATCGGGGTCTTGGTGCGAGAGTTGTATACCATGTATGCTTTGCTATTGATTGATTATCCCAGAAATATTCTCTCATCACTTGCAGGATCCAATTTCCTTCTCTGCTCACGATCTGTTAGAATGTAACACTTGCTTCAAAAGACATGAAAGCATTTGACAGTTGACTTCTTTCATTTCCACAACTCATATAGAGTAGAATCAGTACCTAAACGAATGGTCACACGATTGTGTATGTAGCAAGCAGTGTTTATAGCTTCAGCCCATAAATGATAAGGAACCCTCTTTGCATGTAGCATAACTCTAGCAGATTCTAGCAAGGTTCTGTTCTTACTCTCAACCACACCATTCTGTTGAGGAGTAATTGGTGTTAAAAACTCATGTTTGATGCCTTCATTAATAGAGTACTCTGCAAATTTTCTGTTCTCAAATTCCTTCCCATGATCACTTCAAATCCTTACAATCCCATAACATTTCTCTATTTTAAGTTGTTGACTAAGTTCTCTAAAGACTTCAAATGTATCTGATTTTTCTGCAATGAAACTATAACGCCCCGATTTCTTGAGGGTCACTTTAGTAACATTTTCAAAAACATGAGTGAATTTTAGCCTAAATAAAAAAAAATTAAAACATAGCTTAACAATAAAGAAGTAATAACATGAGCAAATGGACTGAATAATTTCATTTTATTAATAAAGCATCGAAAGCGTACAATGGTTATTTCGAATTAAAACATAATTATTAAACTAGTGTTTGACCGCCCTTGAGCCAACTCAAGAAGAAGGTCTCGAGGATAGGTTCGAACCCTATAAACAAACTCGGCTCACCCCCAAGAACAGACTCAATTATCAAACTCAATACCCGAATCATAATCCACGTGCCTCCAAGGCCTCATCCCACGCTCGCATCACATCGTCTCACATCTTCTGCTCTCGTCGATCCCATAGCTGAACCATCAATTACACGGTCAATGTCCTAAGCCTTATCGTCGTCCACATCAAGCAGGTATAAGATCGTATCTCGACTTATCACACGCATGCTCGTTGTCTAGGCGTTAAGCGCCCCAAACAACAAACAACAAACAAGCAAGGGTCAACATCTAACACACACATATCATAAGTAGGGTATACTACCCTTCCAATCACAAGTTCTTCCCTAAACTAACATTCACAAATTGGGGAACTATATTCAGCTCTAGATTCACAAGTATGAGGAACTAACTCCTAGTTCTAAGTTATAGTTTGTTGAATTTTAGTCGGATATCCCTTTCCTGTCTAATTTAGTAATGCTACATCATCCAAAGAAAAAATGGTTAGAACCTAACATATGATAAATCACATGAAACTAAACATTTGCAGCATAAAGGTGATAAAAGTTCGAATGATATGAAACGGTCGATTGAAAAATACATCTGGTTGGTAAACATCAAATGCAATTGAAAAAGACAATAACTCGGTAATAGTTAACAAAAACAATTCAGATCTAACAGGTCAATTGAATAGAAAATAGGAAAAAATACCTTTTGATATGAGAAGGTTGATTCAAATGGCTAGAATTCTTGTTTTTAGCAATTGTGCAGATTATTTGAAAGGATCATAATCATTTATAGTAAATGGTAATGTAATATATAAATAGTGGGGGATAACAAAAGCAAATTATAGGAGAAATTTTTGCATTTAATAAAATTCTATGAATTGTTGTGGGTGTGACACTTGTCAACTGGTGAGGGGGTGGGAGAAGAGTGAACCTGGGAGTGCAACCTTGTCTAATGATTTCAGATAAGGTTGTTCTTTTATAAAGTGTATAGATTGGGTTGAAGTACTCCTTGTACTTCATTTCAATATATTGTTTGACTTATAAAAAAAAACTAATCTTATACTGTATACTATTTCTGAAATTAAAAAGTGGCAACTTCAACAAGTGCCACCCTCTCATTCTATGTCTTTCTTCATAAGTTTTCTCTCTCATATTATAATTAGTAGGTAAATGATGTCATATTAATATTTTCTGATTTTTTAGTAATTTAAATATTAAATAATTTCATATTTTTAAAAATTATTAATATATTAGCATTTCATTTAATAGTTATATATGACATTAGAATAATTAAAAAAAAATCAATTGTTACTTTTCGAAAATAACTATTGTACTAATTTAACATTTAATTGTTTTTAATGAAATTAAATAATTAATAAAAGTCAATTGTAACTTTTCTACCATTAAGATATATCTTGACAAAGTCTTTTTTTAATAATTATAGTAATTTTTTATATAACAAAATAAAAAAAGTTGAATGTAATATATTAGGTTCAAAAGGATATCAAATATGCCTTAAAAAATTGATATCAAATAGTTTTAAAGAATTGATTTCGAAATTAACTCAAAAGATTTGTATTTTATGTTTTCGTATTTACATCTAGAAGATTAAAATGGCTTTGCTGTATTAATTCAAAACATAACAAATTAGAAAGAAAAAAAAATGAATTTGAATGTAACTTATGGGCCCGTTTGGTGCGACGTATAGTATAAGGCCTGATAGTATAAGACCTGATAGTATTAGGCCTGATAGTATAAGCCCTGATAACTTTTTTATACTATCCAGCGTTTGGACATACTCTGTATAATTTACCATATCGTTTAAATTGATGCAATTTTATGTTTAATGAAGTATTGAATAATGGTATATAATAAAAATCAAATATGGAGATGATTATAACGGTGGTGGCGGTGGTGATGGAAGTAGTGGTAGGTTGGTGGTGGTGGTGGCAATGGTGGTAGGTTGGTGTTGGTGGCGGTGGTGGTGACAGTGGAGATAGGTTGGAGGTGGTGGTGGAAGTGATGGTGGTGGCGATGATAGGGTGGTGGTGGTAAGGCGGTGGTGGAGGCAATGGTGGTGGTGGTGGCGATAGGGTGGTGGTTGTGGTGTCGGTGGTGGCAATAGAGTGGTGACGACGATTATGGTGGTGGTGGCGATAGGGTGGTGGTTGTGGTGTCGGTGGCGGCGGTAGGGCGGCGGCGGTGGTGGTGGCGGTGGCGGCAACACCGGTGGTGGCGGTGGTGGTGATCGGGTGGTGGCGGTGGTGGCAGCGATGGTGGTTGTGGTGTTGGCGACGATAGAGTGTGGTGGTGGTGGTAAGGCGGTGGCGGCTTAGTAAGGTGGCGGCGATGGTGGAGGGTGGAGGCAATGGTGGTGGTGGTGGTGGCGGCGACGGTGATCGGGTGGTGGCGGTGGTGGTGGTGGTGGCGACGACGGTGATCGGGTGGAGGCAATGGTGGTGGTGGTGGTGGCGGCGACGGTGGAGGGTGGAGGCAATGGTGGTGGTGGTGGTGGCGGTGACGGTGATCGGGTGGCGGCGGTGGTGGTGGTGGTGGCGGCGACGGTGATCGGGTGGTGGCGGTGGTGGTGCCAATGATGGTGTAAGTTGGCAGCAATAGAGGGTGGTGGTGATGGTGACTACATCACAACTTTATCATGCCTTATCCATCACTCACATGATGGATTAAATAATACGTCATTTTAACGTATAAGGGGACTTTGATGGATAAGCTTATACAATACAATGTCATCACCAAACAATGGATAAACTCATAATGTATTGTATAAGCTTATACTATCATGCCTAATACGGCGTGCCAAACGAGCCCTATATAAGTGATATACAAATTACTCTTATTTCATTCGTGCATGGCGTGGTATCATCAATACTAGTAACTTCTAAAGTTGCACTTCCCCGTTCCCACATTGCAATTATTGACATGTATTATAGATTATATAAATACTATTTTTGGGGGCCTAAGACAATTGAGAGGCATAAGACAATTGCCTCAATACACGACCCTGAGTATGCTGGTGCATGATCCATGCTTTAAGCCCTAGTGAGTTTTGGCGTGAGGGAGCGTGTTAAAAATATAATATAAAATTATTCATGTGAATTTACCTAGCAGCTTAAGCTTTTGGACTAATTGGTTTTAACAGGTAGTCTTTCACGTCGGAGAAGAAGTGATTAAAGGGATTCAAATGTGCATCCAAACAGACTATCACTCGCCATGTTCTTTGAACTTGCTTTTAAAATTACTCTCTAAATGTTACATACAACGTACAACAAACCAATTAAATAACATCATATGATTAATAGTACTGAATGCACATATCACACCCAGCACGTTAATCTCGGTACATATCGAAAGCAGGAACTTGAGCTGGAGCCGCATTGTTATTATTCACTTCAGGAACAACAGCAGGAGCAGGAGAAGGTGAAGCAGGTGGAAGTGGATGTTCATCAGAAGGTGTGGTAGGATTTGATCTCATCTTCAGCTTTACCTTGTGTGAAAGCCTCTTGAAGCTGCAATGCATACTCCAAGTTCCACAGAACATCTCCCATTGGAGGCCTATCAACTCCATTATCAGCCAAACACTTCTCAGCAGCCACAGCAAACTTCGTCATAGACTCAGGGTTAATGGAACCAACAAGAAGAGGGTCAATGATCTTGTCAAGAAGCCCTTTTCTCTTTCATTGCATAGCCCAATCAGCCAAATTCACTTGCTCTCTTGGAAGCTGAGGGTTAATTGCTGGCCTTGCACATTAAGCTTCTAACAGCACCACTCCATATGAGTGCACATCTGATTTCTCAGTCAATTGCTGCCTCCTGAAGTACTCAGTGTCAAGATAACCAAAGCTACCTTTCACTGCAGTGCTCACATGACCCTGCCCATTGGTGCATCCTTTGAAACCCAAAGTCAGAAATTTTGGCTGTGAAATTCTCATCTAGGAGAATGTTTGTGGTCTTCACGTCGCGGTGGATGATTCCTTGTGCTGTTCCAGTGTGAAGGTAATGAAGACCACGCGCCGCACCAATGCAGATATCTAATCTTTGCTTCCAGGACAAGGCAGGCATGCCCTTTCCATAAAGACGGTCTCTTAAGTGACCATTAGGCATGTACTCATAAACCAAAATCATCTCATCACAGTAACTAATCAATGACACCAAGTGCTTGCGTCTGAGTTTAGACAGCATTTGAATATCAGTTTGGAACTCATTGATTCCTTGTTCTGATTGTGGATTTCCTCTTTTCACTTCCACTTGAGTCCCCTCATCAATCACACCCAAGTACACATTACCAACCCACCAACACCAATGATGTTCTTGGAGTCAAAGTTCTTTGTTGCTTCTGTGATTTCTGCAAAGGTGAAAAGCCTTCCTAACCCCATTGATGAGGAGTAGATGTTGCTTTTCCCCATTGAGGTCTTGCTGCTCATGAAGCTTGTGTCACCAGCATGTAGAGGAAGCAACCACGAAGAGAAGCTGTTTCTCTTTTGCCAATCTTGTAGCCTCTTGTGCCCCTTGATCACTATGGCACCAAGACCAACAAATGCTCTAAACATCATGGCGAATCCAACGGCTGCAACCGTGGGAGCCACTGGCTTTTCTTCCATCAACACCGAATTCTCCATCCAAACTGTCCACAGAGTTGCTTATCTTCAAAACCTCAACACCATTCAGAATAGCATTGGCATTTCCGCCATCAGCATTTGCAGGACCAACCTGAACTGTTAGCCCCTCAGACATCAATGTTGCATTCACAACAATGTCTTCGTATTATGGTGTTGACAATGCACCAGTGTTGTCAAATAGCGGCTATAGCGGCCGCGACCCGTTATAGCTCTGCCGCTACATAGCGGCCACCGCGATAATCGCGATCGCGGCCGCGAACGCCGTTATGCCAGAAACGGAAATAACGGATTTGCTGGACAACACAAAACTAAATGATTGATTTTATTTAGCATTTGTCAAAGACAACACAAAACTAAATAATTGATTTGAACAAGTAAAAGACTCGTCACACCTTTCCTTGGCCTCTCTATAAACTGTTAAAACATTATGAAACGATTTTAAAACACCAGAAAGAGAAAGACAATGCTTCATTTAAAACAATTCCTTGCAGGAGGGTTTAGCATTTGTCACCCGCTCAATTTAAACCAGAAGGTTAACGTAATTACAATATTTAGTTAGCTCAGGTCCAATAAAGTCTAGTTGATAAGCTAAACTATTACAAAAAAGTTATCTCTTCCAAGAACGCATCTGCAATTTACCTGTGAACCTAGGGCTCTTCTTCATTGTCATCCGGTGCTTCCTCGGTGAGTGCATCCGAGGAAGAGGACTTCCCTGACGATGAACCCTCCTCGGAGGACCAAGAGGTGCGCCTCATCCGTTCCGCTTGGAGGCGAGGGCGTTTCCTGTTCCTCTCCGCCATAGCCTCCATCTTCCTCTCAAGTCTCGGCCGGACGGGACTGCGAGGGTAATTGGCTCAGTTAAGGATGTTACAATAATTCTGACTATAAATAAAAATAATGATAATTTCAAATTTCTTCCATCTTTGAGAAATGTTAAGCCTGAATTTGGAGCATAAATTATAATCACAATTTCAAATTCCTTACAAAATTAATTACATTGGGATGATTTTAACAATTAGTAGTCTTAATTTCGTTGACTGCTTTATACATTAATTTCGTTCCTTACATTTAGCGAACTAAATTTTTATTTTAACTCACTAACTTATTGTCGTTTTTTTTTAAACTGACTAATTTATGGGCGTTTTTTAAATGCACTAATTTCCTTCCATAATTTAAGCAATGAACTTTATTTGGAAAATTAAAAATAATTAAATAGAAAGCAAGGATTGTTAGATTCGGTAATTGCCTGTTAAGGCTGCCTCCAATAACTCTGACTATAAATAAAAAATAATCACAATCTCAAATTCCTTTTATCTTTGAGAAACAATCTTCATTTGGAAAAAAGGTAATAATTACAATTTCAAATATCGTACAAAATAAATTACATTATTAATTTTCATCAAATATTCTCCTTCCTTTTTTAACCTGCAGTCATCATTAACCCTAATTCTAACTCATCTATATAAATCACCTTATGCTATTCTTCACCTTCATCATTCCTTCCATTTTCCAGCATCTAATAGCTTTGGAATAGTCTTTTTCCTGATGGCAATCAACAATCTCGCCACCATCGATGCCTCAAATGAGAACTTGACTATTGTTGCAAAGGTGAACCATTTATGGCTAAGTCCGAGCTTATATGGTTTGAAGCTTCCATTTTCCATGGACATGATTCTTATGGATGACAAGGTATAACACTTTTTTACATAATCACCATGTTTTAAGTTTTTTTTTAATGGTTGGTAAATCTCTTATGTTCTCTATTTATTGAATTTCAAGGTTGTAAGATTCACGCTTCGGTTAGGAAGACTCCTATTTACCGATTCCAATATTTTCTAAGTGAAGGACGTGTATATCAAATTTCGTTCTTTGGTGTTGGTGAAAGCGGTTGTGATTTCCGTCCAACCTCGCATTCAATCAAGATGAACTTTGATATACATACTTCTGTACGATTGGTTCCCAACAAGACTATCAACTTAAGCTCTTACTGTTTTGTGCCACTTTCTGATGTTTAAGGACCTTGATAGTCTTTTCTTATAGGTATATACTCTTTTGTAGCCTTTTGAGTTTTAAATTCCAGTTCTTAAATTTACTTAAATGTGTTTTTTATTGAGCGGATGTGATTTAAATTCTCACTGAAACAAGTGGTTAACAACAGTTTTTACATAACCTTATTTCTTTCAAAATATTTAACAAACGAGCCTTTAATATTTTTATCCACTGTAATAGTGCAAAATGAGCCATCCGGTATATAGTGATGATCCATTTAAAAACTTCATTTTCTTTTTATTTTAGATAAACTGCTATTTATATTTTAGACTAAAATGATGATGATACAATCATACAATGGCCAACTATGTAGTTCTACAGATTACATTGTTTTTTTTTTTTTCTCGGGAAGCTTCTCCAGCAACTCTGGTATCACCTCAAATAGATCCCCTACAAGTCCATAATCAGCAACCTGCAATCCAGCATCATTATTTTTTGATAAGCCAATCCAGCATCACATAAATGGCAAAGTAATTTTCTAGGGATTTTTTGGGGGCAAATAAAGTAGAAGCTGAACTAAAATATGCCGCTTTATCAGTTTGAACAAGAGCGATTACCTGAAATATAGGAGCATCGGCATCATTGTTCACAGCAACAATGACCTTGGAATCCCTCATTCCTGCGATGTGTTGAATAGCTCCGGATACACCAAAAGCCATGTAGAGTTCGGGAGCAACAATCTTTCCAGTTTGCCCAACCTACATATCAAATATTAGGCCATGAATTGATATATGAAGTTGAAGTGGATGAGATTCAAGACAAAGCCTATTCACATAGTTATCCAAATCCCTCCAATGATTTAACATTGCCTGAGCATTAAGTAGCAAGTAAGGAAGCAGAAAATTATTATGATTCATTGATTCTACTGATTTATGCATTAGCTTAGGTAGCACGTTAAAACATTTTTCCTCGAAAAAGGGAGCCTTGATGCAATGTTAGTTATCACTATGTAACCCAAAGGTCACATGCTCAAGCCGAGGAATCAACTTTTAGCAAATACAAGTAATGCTAACCCAAACGCTTGATTCCGTCCTTCCTTGGATTACATGGGCTGCCCTTTCCTCTTCTTACATTTCAGTTAGGCCGCACTCTATCCCAAAAACTAGCTAATGAGGTTATGAGGGTTGCCCCTTTGAAAGCTCTATTTTAATCATATTTTCAGTCGATGTGGGATCTCATAAACACCCCTCACATCGCGGATATATTTTGTTTGATTATATAATTATAACTTTGTTATGATTGATTAGAATAAGATCAGATTTGTTATTTTTATTATAGATTAGTATCTATTTTGATAGAGATAGATTTTGTTTTTTATTTATTTCTTATATTTCTATTAATTGTTCAAATATATTTTCGTATGTAAAAAAAATTACAAATCTTATTGTTCTGGGAATGAACATTCAAGAGAGGTATAGTACCTAGAGGTAGAGGGATTGTGCTAAGAGAGAATCAGAATGAGAGAGAGTGTGCTGAATTTCGAGTGTTATTTCATCCAATGAGCCAAAAGTCCCCTACACTTGATAACTACCTCCTATTTATAGAGCTTGGGTACTACCTATTGGGCCAATTGGGCCTCCGAGGTCAAGGCCCATCTGAAGGCCAGGGCCCCGCCTCAGGGCGGGATACATGCTGGGCGTTGCCCCCCTAGGGGCTCGCCCAGTCCACTAGTCCACAAGACACCGAGCTCGAGGTACGAGAGCTAAGGGTGTCTTTTAAATGCTTTTACATATGTCTTACAGTACACCAGAATCTGCACTGCCAACATGGCTTGAGCAAAAGGAAACTTGCATTTTCAGTTACCCAGTCCACTGACTTGACGAGCAACCCGAGCTGGCAAGTCCACTAGTCCACAAGCGGCGAGAACGATTACTTCGTATTGGCGATAAGTTGGAGCAGGTGTATGATCGTTCGCCGGCGGAAAAGGTGGCAGGCATGGGTCATGTGCTGATCATTCAATCACCGACTGGCGGTAACCCCGGCGAGCGACTGAACTTTGTTGTTGGTGTCACCTGCCAGGCGATGGTGTTTGATCTTTATAATGGCGAGGCTTTTCGCGCTTTCCCACAAACAATAACAATTGGGTTTGACAGCCAAAAGATGAAGGGCGAGCGCCCTTGGTCCGCAAGTCCACAAGCTCGAAGCAGGAGAGCGAAGTGTGTCTCCAAACTGTGACCGTCAATCTCTGTCCCCTTGTGATTCCCCTAGCAAGTCGCCCGTTGCCACTTTCCACTTGGTACGGCGTTCCTCGGCTGGCGGTTTCGACCAACGCGCAGGAACTATTCCCAAGTTTCTAGTTGCAATAGCTTCCCCGCCTAGAAGATCACCTAGCCACGCCACTTGGCGGGATCAACAAAGGATGTATAAAGCGTGTAGGTCGCCGACATGGCGCAAATGAAACACAAACCGCCAATAGCGCAAGGAAATACGCAAATACATGAATCTCCGATTGACGCGGGACCTAGAAAGATGGTGTACAAACGCCTACAAGATTAAGGAGTCGTGGTGGCCCGCTTTATATGACGTGACTCGCTGAATAGAAGCTGGCTCGCCTGATGACATGGTCTCCCGCCAATCTCCCCCGCATCCGCCCCTCGTAGCATCTTCATGGATCAAGTTGCTTCCTGGGCGAGCCCCCTAATATGGCGAAGGGACTCAACCAGTCCACAAGACACCGAGCTCGAAGCATGAGAGCACAATGTGTCTTCAAGCTGAAGTCGCCGCCGCATCGTCCCTAGGAGAAGATCCGCCCAGCACGCATGCTCCTTCACTCGCCATAGTCTACAAGTCCACCAGACTCTGTGTCCAAGTCATGAGGAGTAGGAGTGTCCTCACTTGCCGCATCGCCATCACCATCTTGCTTTAGCCTTATAAGAAATTAGTTTGACTTGCTCGCCACTCTCAGCGTAAGGCCGCCACCATTTTGCGGTAGGTCGCTACCCTCATTTTTGGCGGTAGGTCGCAACCCTCTTGCGGTAGGTCGCGACCCTCTTGCGGTAGGTCGCCACCATTTTGCGGTAGGTCGCTACCCTCATTTTTGGCGGTAGGTCGCGACCCTTTAGCGGTAGGTCGCCATCCTCTTGCGGTAGGTCGCGACCCTCTTGCGGTAGGTCGCCACCCTTAGCGTGAGGTCGCCACCCTTTTGGCGACTTTTGTGTGTCAAAACTGAGTCTTACAGGTCGCCACCCATAGCGTTTGGTCGCCACCCTTTGGCATGAGGTCACCACCCTAGCGGTAGGTCGCCACCCTTGGTGTGATCGTCCCATTTCGGGACTCAAAGTGCTTTGGGTTCCAATGGCCAGTTGGATTACCAAAGCGGTGCTCAGTAGAATGGGCAATTTGTACCCCACACATCGCCAATGAATCCGGTGGTTACGTGGGCTTTTCCGGGGCTAATTTAGTTCATCGTGAAACTTGTTTCACTTTGTAACTAAATCGCGCCATCAGGAGCTTGTCCCACCCAATAACCAACCGCTTATGGAAGAGTCTTCCAAGTTTCATAAAACTTTAATGGTGTGCCTCAATTCACCCACTCCTTCTCTTTGATCCGATTTGCTCCTCTCTGTCTGAATCAAAACCAGTGAAGACAATATAACTTCTAATATCAACTTCAAAATAAGAAAATTAGGAAATACAACAACTGAGAAGGGAATCAAATGAAAGATGGAGGAAAAGTTTGAAGGAATTGGAAAATTTGTTGCCAGCGATCTTAACCATAGCAACGCTTTACTCGCCAAACTTCCACGGCCAAAACAAAACGTGCCCGCCAGAATTCCGCCGCCGGAGTAAAACGTGCTTGCCAGATTCCAACGCCAGCGACGTTCTCCCGCCGCCGAACTCCATCGCCAACAACACTTGCTCGCCGCCTAACCTCAAAACGTGCTCGCCAAAGCCAACGCGTGCTCGCCAAAGCAAACGTGCTCGCCAAAGCAAACGTGATCGCCAGAATTCCAACGCCTCATAAAAAAAAACGTCTCGGGATTGGCTCTGCTCTTCATGTATTGTGCTCTGGACAGATTCCTCGCCTTCGTTCTTTTCTTCGTCATTACCAATCTGCTCTCCCTCGCCTACATGCTTCCTCGATCTGAAGCTTCACCTCTGTTGACGCTCTTCATTGTCGGTCTGAACCGTGTTGCTCCGATCTACCATCGCTGGATGCGCCTTGAAGAATCTCGATCTGTCATTCTCTCGTGAACGCACCTTGTTCTTTCCCCTCCGCCTTGCCACCGATCTGAAACTCCTCCTTTTATCGCTGCTTGGGCGACGTGTCGCCCTTTTCCAACTTCGCGCGCTTTCTTTTGAAAGCGTCGTCCTCCTCATCAAGAATATAAGTGCTGGCGCGAGCACGCATCTCCTCCATCGAACGCGCCGGCTTACGTGTCAATTTGCTGTTCAACCCTCCCGGTAGCAAACCGTTTTTAAATGCTAAAGCACAAGCTCGAGGCTCCTCGTCCTCAACCTTGACCGACGCTGCGCTGTACCTTGCCATGTACTCTTTCAGTGATTCTCCTTCTTGCTGGCGAATATTATATAGGTCGTTGATCGTCACCGGCTGATTCTTATTCGCCGAGAATTGCACTAGAAACTTGGATGAGAAGTCTCTGAAATTTGAAATCGATCCGCGCGGCAAAGTTGTGAACCACGCCATCGCCGTCGATTTGAACGTCGATGGAAACATCCTGCACTTCACCGCATCTGACGCCGCAATTATCACCATCTTCGTATTAAAATACAGAAGATGATCCTTCGGATCGGAATCTCCGCTGTAAGAATCCAGAACTAACGTTTTCATGTTATCCAGAATCGCCACACTCTCGACATCTTCCGAGAACGGACGGAACTCAGCCACGGAATCTGCTTCTCTGCTTCCATCACCTCGCTGCTCGCGGCGGTAGAAATCTAACTGAGCCTGTAGATGCTCATTCCGCTGCTGGATGTTTCCAATGCTGCGCATCAAATGGCGCCATTGCTCCTGCGTCACCGCCGGTTGTTGTTCCGGAGCAGGTGAATTCTCTGGTGAGCGCTCCAGAGATCCCACCTGTGAAGGCGATGGAGGAGGTGGTGGTACAGGAGGTGATGGAGGAGGAGAAGGCGATTGTACTCCTGTCGTTCGTACCGGAGAATCCAGGACCACACGATGAGGCCGCCGAGGCGGCGAAATCCGCTGTCGCATTGGTGAATGATGTTGCCTCCTGCGTCGAGTCTCCATCCAAACCAGAAACGATGCAAACTCGATCGGAAAACCAATCACTAATCACAGAATCAAAATCAGAAAACCAGAGAATTGCCTAATCACAATCAGAGGTAACTTCATGCACAATCAAACCACGTGGTCGTGGGTTCGGTCCCCACAGACGGCGCCAAATGTTCTGGGAATGAACATTCAAGAGAGGTATAGTACCTAGAGGTAGAGGGATTGTGCTAAGAGAGAATCAGAATGAGAGAGAGTGTGCTGAATTTCGAGTGTTATTTCATCCAATGAGCCAAAAGTCCCCTACACTTGATAACTACCTCCTATTTATAGAGCTTGGGTACTACCTATTGGGCCAATTGGGCCTCCGAGGTCAAGGCCCATCTGAAGGCCAGGGCCCCGCCTCAGGGCGGGATACATGCTGGGCGTTGCCCCCCTAGGGGCTCGCCCAGTCCACTTATATTATTCTATCATATCATATCTCATATTATATGCTATTTTTAAAATTAAAAAGTGGCAACTCCTATAGGTGTCACCCCTCATACTATGTCTTTCTTGATCTATTTTTTCTCTCATACTATTATTAGTAGGTAGGTGATATCATATATGTATTTTTATATTTTTCACTAATTTAAATATTCAATAATTAATGGTTATTCAATATTTGTTGTGACTCTTCTACCATTATTATAGTACAGATTCTTATAACAAAATATTCTTACAAATGAAATGAAATGATGTGTAATGGATAAGTCACATTTTTTTTACTTTTCAATCTCTTATTTTTCAAATTTTTAATATTTAAATCTTTATATTAAAATTAGAAGTGATGTATCGTGAGTTCGTGACAAAGTCACATTTCTTTTTACTTTTGATACTCTTATTTTTATATTAAAATTAAATATCAATATCAATCAATCATCAATATCAATCAATATATATTAGAAAAGAAGAACTCCCATCAAGTTGATTTAGTGACGTGTCATTCTCACGTTAATTCTCATAAAAAAAATTCCACGTGTTACATCATTGAGTAGATGTTAGCCATCGAGGAACGAGCCTGAGACTACGACGATATGTGGTTCTCTGTATCAAGGTCCTTAAATGATACTTTATCCAATGCAATGCAATGCACATCAGCTGTATGATAAAATGCTTCCCAGGTTTTGAAGAACTTCCAGGTTACATCCTCTTCTTTGTTTCGAAAATTAGATATTTTTTCGTTGATTATTCTAGGTTATTGATTTTTCTGCTGAAGACTGATCAATCCAGTTATGTTTTTTCGTTGATTTTCTTTTGGTACAAATTTTTCGTCGATTCTTTATTGATAAAGAGATTGATGAGGTTAGTTATGATTATAGAATAACTAGCAGTACATGTCAAAAAAAATTCATCGATTCTTTGGAGCTGCCCACATGAGATGAAATATCGATTTCCAAATGACAATATATTTGATTATTTTACCATTGATCCTCATGTTGGATTTGTGTCATCTTTGTTCGTTAAATGTAGTGAAATTACTTGGAAGCTTGAGAGCTTTTATAGAGGTAGAAAATGGTGATGTTAATGTAGAGTTTAGAGAGAATCCAAAAGGGATTATTTGCTTCCACAAGGGAGTTATCCCTCATTAGAAGAGGAATATTGTGTAATGTAGTTTAAGCTTCTCAGTTCTCAGTTGAATAGAGTCTTATAAGTTTCATTGTTTTAAGCTTTTGAAATGTTTCAATTTTGTATCGGATAATAGTTTTTTTTGGACAGAGAGAAAAGACTTTGGAAAGACGGGTGGGAAGATTAATACTTTCAGGTTCAGCTGCTTAATATTTGCTATGCTATTTGCATCAACATTCCACTATTATAGTCCGATTATATATATTGTCAACTTGATCAATTTTTCAGTCTATTGTAAATCACTTTTTATGTTTAATTTGTTTCCAAACCAGTTTAGACTAGAAAAATAATCCATATATTTGTCATTGTCGCGGGTTGATGATTCCACAAGGGAGTACAAGGTATGGAATGGAGGCTTTAAGTTCAATTAAATTCTAAAAATTCTATCTAGAGTGGTTCAACTAAATATGGTTAACAAATTATAACGTTACTATTATCATATTTCTATCTAGAATTGTTCAATGGGGCCAACTTTTATCTGAAGTCAATTTTCTTTATACGACATGTCAAGTTAAATTTTAAAAATAGCTCATTTAAGATAAATCACACTGCAACATACATCCTCTTGAAGCTAGATGAACTGTGTGGTAGTAAGGTCTACATTATTAAGATTTGCTGCAATAATTCCTTGATAAAGTTCAATTAAATTCTCAAAACACTTTGAGGCTTGGGGTCAATCAAGTTGATCTTGGCCCATAAAGGTTTCCCTTACACATTGTTTGTTTAAGGTGAGTTAGAAGAGAGAGATGGAAGAGAGAGAGATAGGAGAGAGTTACCTTGTTTGGTTAGTATAAATGATAGGTGAGAGAGAGATTGGGGGTGGAACTTTTGCCCTTTTCAATCTCTTCGCAAATTGCGAAGAGATGGGCTGTCTCTCTCTTTTTTTTTTTCGTTTCTGGATATTAGTGGCGGTTTAAAACCGCCACTAATTGTGTCTGACACCCAACTTTTCACTTTTTGCATTTAAAAATGATTTTTTTAATCAAAACTTAATTTTTTCTCTCTCTTCCACCTCATTATTTCTCATATCTCTCTTCTTTATCTCTACCCTACCAAACAACTCAATAAATCTACTTTATTTCTCACCTATTTCTCTCTACTCAACTTCTCTCTTCTCTACTCTCTCTTCTCTATCTCTCTCTTCTCTACCAAACAGAGCATTAGTAATATTGAGTTTAATGAGGCCTTTGGTGTATTTTGTTTCAGTAGAATGATTTTTTTGGTGTCTCTATTCTCTCAGTTTGCTATGCGATGAGATTGTATTTATGGACTCCTTGGTAGTAGGACTCCTTGGTAGTAGAAGTGTAAATGTTAGTGCTGCTATGAGTCTGGCTACTCAATTGCGGTTGCCTTGCATTAAAGAAGTTGAGGCTGGACAAGTATTGTAATGATTTTTTAATGCTTTCATCACCATTGTCCCTGGGTTGGATCTTTGGTCTGCTTACTTTATTTTTTAGGGGAAAGAAAGTTCTGGGAGAATGGAGGACTGTACCCTATTTGTAGTGACGAGTTTTTTTAGTTGTAGAATATAGATGTTTCTTAGTCAGTTTTGAACCTGTTGAAATTGTTCATATTTTGTACATGGATTTTGCAAAGAAAATTATCACAATTTTAAATTTATCGAATCTATATATATATGTAAAGCACACTTGTGCTTTTTTAAGCATTAAATGTGTATATGTACAAGAGACTTCATCATTGTATTAAATCCAAAGATTGAATTAAAATAATAATCTACATTAGTTTTTTTTTATAAGCATGATAATTCACATTAGTAAGTTGGCATATGAGGGAGTAAGGATTAAGAAACTGACAGAAATGAAAAGTTCCCAATAATAGTTAAATAAATAAACAGATGAATATGTATAACCAACATACAATGAATATAATGTACTCTTAGAATGTATTTGTGTTTTCTGATGTATTTTCATTTTTCTTTTAATGAAAGGTCAATGAAATGAACTCGCAAAAAAATTATACTACATGCATATCCATGGAGATGTAACCGACTAAAAAAAAATTTAAGTATCAGTTATTAGAAAATAATGAGATTATAATCTGAAATCGTGTGACATACCACAACTCTAAAAACTTAATAAAATTGCAATGTTTAAAGCCATTAACTAATTAAAAAACAAAATTATAAGACAATAGTGAAGGAAATAGTGACTCTTCTTCTATTTAATATATTTCTTATATTTATAAAAAATTATAATTTATAAAGATCTTACAATCAAAAAACACAATTAAAAACAATTATGTGCATTTGAGTTTATATGTAAAGGAGACTTGGTCCCCGTAGGACAAGTGGTAAGAGCTGGGGACATATGGGTTGGATAGAGGGAGGTTCAAAAATCGATTCCTGGCGAGTGCAATTTATCTTTCCGATGTCCCAAAAAAAAGTGAAGGAGACTTGAGTTTTACATTAAACTAGAAATTAAACCCGTGCGTTGCACGGGTTCGTTTTTAATTTGTATTTTTTAATTGTAATATTTAAATTTGTAGAAAGGTAAGAAATCTATTATTTAGAAGAATATTTAGAATATGTGTATAATTAAATATAATTGAGTTATGATATTCTCACACTTTCTTTCTCTAATAAGGGAAAAAAGGATCAAACAGGTAGATTTTTTTTTTTTTGCTTCATCGGAAGAAAAAATAGGTAGATTTCTATTGAGATTGAAATGAGAGTAGTTTTTTTTGATATAAAAGAAATTTAATTACTTAATTAGATTAGTATTGAAATGAACGTGGTAGTCTACTATTTTTTTTCTAATATTGATTTAGTCGTTGCAATGATGTTATCAGTTGTGCTAATTTTTTTTATCAAGATTGATGTGATTGTTTACCATTGCTGATGGCATAAAAGTTCTTTTAAAATCACTTTCACGAACATAAAAATAGATTCTATCTAACTGCAAGATGGACGTCATTTGTTCCCTTTGAATGATTAAGTTGCTATTTTTTTCCATAATATGACAATATTGAGGAGTGAAAGATTCCTATTTCTTATCAAGAATATAGTGAGTACTACATTTTACACTTATCTTTCTAGTGCAGTATATAAATTTATGTGGCTCACACTTTGTTACTGATTTGTGTCATATAAATATATAAATGATGATATATTTGTATGATTTCAATTGAATGAGAAGAATTGTTTAGTAAATTACCATATATGTGAAACTCACAGTTTTATTTTCCAATCATCTGCAACGGGGATATATCACTAAGTAATGTGTGTTTCTTGTTGTTGATGATCTTTCTCCTGCAATAAAGAAATAAGAATGAGTAATTTAAAAAAAACAATTTTGAAATTAACTAAAATAATTAAAAATGACATACTTGTTGAAGTAGTTAGAGACAATTGTCATTTTTTCTCACCAGCAGCTGAAGTCCAAGAAATATGAATAATTTGAGTTTGTGAGTGATTTCACTGGTTTGTTTATATAGAGATATAATAGATGCATGGTTCAATATAATACATTTCATTTTTTATTTATTTAATGTAGATAGTTGAATAGCCTCCTGACATTAACAATTTTATTCAGTTTTTGACACTGGTATTGCCATCATGCTACTATTTTTAATTTAATGTTAGTTTTTATTCGGAGTTACTATGTTAAGGAATTCTAAGAGTTTGTGAATTTAAGAAAAATAGACATATATTAATGTAGAAAATTGGACAGCAAACTAAGACCATTGCATATCAAGATTAATTTTGGCGGAAGTATGCTTTATTGTTAATAGTTTTTTTTTTGGACTAAATTGATATTAGTTAAAAATTAACATTAAATTTGATTTTAATTTAAGGTACTATGCTAAAACCATTTGCAGATATAACTTTGTGGTCTGTTACACTTTTGGCATGGATGTTACTCTTTTGCTTATACATTTGATATTTATTAAGTTTAAAACTGAAATCATTAGTGCACAAGTTTCCACTACGTGTTCATTCACTCACTAAGCTATCTCATTAAAACACCAATTTTTTTACTAATGTATGTAGGTTCTCACGTGTATTTGTACTTAATACTTAGCTCAAGTGAGCTTTACTAATATATATAGATAGATAGATATTTTTTTTTTGGAAAAACCAAATATATATATATATATATAATTACTTTGGGAAATAAGAGCCCCAAGTACAATATAGATAGATATATATTGATTGATTTTTTTTTATTTTAAAAGTATTTTATCTAAATTATTCATTAATAAATGTTATTTTGTTTTTTATTTTGATTTTTTAAATTTGTCAAATGTAAAACTCAAGTCAATTTTAAGTCTATGAATGTTGTTATTTAATATAAGTAGTTAAATAGGATTTTATAATACAATTTTTTTCAGTTTTTAGTTTATTAAATTTTTTATTTTTTAATGTATTTAATATAAAGGTATGTGAGCTTTTATGGTTTAATACATATGTGTATTTGTACTTAATACTTAGCTCAAGTGAGCTTTACTAATATATATAGATAGATAGATATTTTCTTTTTGGAAAAACAAAATATATATATATATATATAATTACTTTGAAAAATAATAGCCCCAAGTACAATATAGATAGATATATATTGATAGAAATTTTTTTATTTTAAAAGTATTTTATCTAAATTATTTATTAATGAATATTATTTTTTTTATTTTGATTTTTTAAATTTGTCAAATGCAAAGCTCAAGTCAATTTTAAGTCTATGAATTTTGTTATTTAATATAAGTAGTTGAATAGGTTTTTATAATACAATTTTTTCAGTTTTTACTTTATTAAATTTTTATTTTTTAATGTATTTAATATAAAGGTATGTGAGCTTTTATGGTTTAATACATTAATTGCATGCAAAAATACAAGTGTGCTTTACATATATATATAGATGAGAACAACCTTCTCATTTAGATAATTGCATTGGGTCACAACATACCCATATCTGTTGTTCCCTACCACACCCTTGATTTGCCAAAAAGTTTGTCACAGTGTTTCCCTCACGCAATACATGCACCACACCAATACACTGAATTATAGACATCTGATGATCTATATGATTAAATACATGTTCCATTTTCATGACCTCTTATCTCCCCTAGACATTCACCCAACCACTAAGGAGGAATCACTCTCAACCACCACATTTGAAAATTTAAATTGCTAGAAAAATAACAAAGCATGTAACACTATTTGAACCTTCGTCAAAAGCCCACAACTATTCAGTTATTTTTACAAAGTATCTTGAAACATCCCCTTCTTGATCCCTCAAAACCTTGTCAATACCACTCACCATTGGTTCCCTTTCGACGCCCCATCCACATTACACTTCAAAAACAGTGGTTGGCGGTGACTCCCAATACATTGTACGTGGCATCTTTTGTTTTCGTGACCATTCTTTACGCTCAAAGCCTCTAGCAAACTGTTCCAAATCATATGGACAATCATTCTACTTCCCCTTAACCCACCAAAACACACAAACCAAGCAATAGTCTTATATATGTTCAAGAGAAATAACTTTGTTATTAAACACTCATGCATTTCTCTCTAGTAATTGATATTAAATAATTAGCCCTGAAGTAGTCTTAATATTTTATTCATTTTAAAATATAGAAATTCATTATGTGAATTTGAAATATATTCAAGTAATAAGTTTTTAATATCATAAATAAGTTATAGTGACATATTTTCTTACACTTTATATCCACAATGAAGTAATTTTAACTTTAATAATTATAATAAGAAATGATTTTTTAGTGTAAATAATTATTTATTAAATTAAAATTTATTGGACTTTGGTCATAGTTATTTTACTTTGTTATTCTTTCTCAATCATTTTTACTAATATATAATAGATCAAAAATTATATTTGAAACTTTTTTTCGACGAATACACACACATTATAGTTAATGGTAAATACCTATAGAATGCCACTTTTTATTTAAAGACTACTCTTTCTTAATTATTTTTAATAAATATTATTTTATTCTAATTAATTTTGACTCTCAATATTTTTTGTATATCAAAATATTACTTAGTTTTATATTAATTTTTTCCCCTTCAATTTATGATTGATAATTAATATTCTAACATTTTTAATTACTATTGAATAAAATATTTTCTTATAAGTAACTAAAATTTATAATTAATAGTTAATACAATTAACACAAACATGAGTTTTTTATTATTTAAGGAATTTTCTATTTTTACTATTTAATATATAGTACTGCCATTTGATTTAATGTATTTTTTTTTATAATTGATGATTTTTTTCCTGAAATAAAGAAATAATTTTATTATTTAATATAGGTAGCAAAATAGTCTCTAGTTAATTTCTTTCAGTTTTCAATCTTTATATTTAATGTATTTAATAAAAAAATTATTACATAATTTAATTCAAAGGTTACATCATATTGGCATGTGTAAAGTCAAAAAACAAAAAGATTGACATGTTTCAAAAGTTACATTATATTGAAAGTTGAATAGAAATTTAATTTATTTAACTTTATTTTTTAATGCATTTAATACTTATAGCTCAAGTGAGCTTTACATATATATATAGATACATTAAACTATAAAACAATAAATATTTATTTGCATTTGACAAATATTAAATATTTATTTAAAATTATTTAAGTTTTTCATTTTACAAATATTAAAAATTAAAATTATTTTAAAATTGAAAAATGCTGCTACAAGGTATTTAATATTAACTATAACATATATGTGCATTATTGGAAAAAAAATATCTATGATATATTAATAAAATTACTCAAGGAAGCATAATAGAAAAAATAATAATGGTCAAAGTTGAATAAATGTTTGCTATGAGAGGTCTGGTCTATCCACTTAACGTGATCGTAGAGCCTCAAAGAATTAGTCTCATGGCTATCGGCTGTGAAAAAAATACTCCCAAACCAAAAAAATTGAAAAAAAATTAAATTCACAAGATAATATTTTGAGCTGTTTTTTTGTAAAAAGGTTATTTAAGTTATCACTTATTATAATTCAAAAAGTTAAATTAATTTATTCTTCTTGGTCTTGACATGTCACACCAAATGGCTTTTCCAGGTTAAAAAATATAAAAAATGATATTAAAACTTATTTCATGACATTAAACACTTACTACTTAACATTTTTTAGTAATTTAAATATTTCAAATTAACTTAATAATTTTGCATATTATTAAATATATAAAAAATTTAATTGTTTTTTTTTTGGAGAAACCAAATATATAAAAAGAAGAGGCCAAAACCTCAGGGTAATACATAAGAGTTAGAGTACAATAAAGAAACAGGGAGACAAATAATGAAACTAGTCTAAGGGAGAGACAAACCAGAGCACAAAGAAAGGAAAACAGAAACCAGAAACAACAAATAAAAGCTACAAAAGGGACCCAAGAGGAAAAACAAAGCTGGCTGGCGCGAAAAGGCCACGAGGGACCTCAACCTCACAGCAACAAAACTGCTCACGAGCCAAGGGAACAACAGGAAGCAGTAAAATAAACATTGCTAGAGCAGCCATCTTTTGCCAATTTGTCAGCTTCGCCATTACCTTCGCGGAAGATGTGTTGAATGCCCACACAATTGACAACACTCATCAGATAATCAATGTGGTTGAGGTCATTGAGGAGAGAAAGCGGTCTTCTACCCGGAGAGAGGACCCAACCGATAGCAATAGTAGAATCACTTTCGAGGAGAACATTACTGAGCATGAACTGCTGGCAGAATTGAAGAGTAGAGAGGATAGCCTTAACCTCTGCCTCGAAGGCCCATCCATGGCCAATGCTTTTAGAGAAGTATCCCAGCAGTACATTCGAATGATTATGAAGGACGCCACCAATCCCGCTTGGGCCGGGATTGCCTTGGGAGGCACCGTCCACGTTGAATTTCAGGATACCAGAAGGGGGCGGGATCCAAGCAGCCACCCTCGGAGGTGTAATTGCCTTGCTAACTGAGATATCAGTGAAATTCGTGATGAAGTGAGAAGAGTCAAAGGGGCATCCTTTCCAAACGATTTTAGTCCACCAAGCTATCTTAACCAGATGTGAGTCCCAAATCTCGGCTGCAATGACAGCTTTGCCATTGAACTGCTTCTCATTTCTGCATAACCAGAGAGTCCAAACCAGCGCATAGGGTGATAGATTCCAGAGGACAACATGAGAAATTGTTTTCAAGGAATCTCATTCCGCTGCTAAGACTTCAAGAGACCCCGGGATGACCCAACACAACCCTTACCTGTTCATAATAGCGCACCATAGGAGTCAAATAATTTTGCAGTGCAGGAAAAGATGAGCAGTAGATTCAGGTTCAATCCCACACAAAACGCAAAGACCCTCATCCTGAAGGGCCACCCCCCGACGAATCAGATTTACCTTAGTAGCAACCTTGTTCTTGCATACTATAATAATTAAATTTGAGTAATATTAATTATTTATACAAAATGAACTATAATAATATTTATTAAAATGTCTTGACATAATTTTTTTAATATTTATAGTGAAAAATATTTTAATTTTAATTATTTAACTATAATAATTTTTATATAATGTTAAACAATATTTTAAGTAAGCCCGTGCATCGCACGGGTATGATATCTAGTTTAATCGAGTATTTTGTACATGTCCATCATTTTGATTAAAGGACAATCTTTAGTGAATTGTGTTATTGTGTCAATATACTTTGCACTTTTCTTCCAAGTTTATTAGTCGGTGATGCATCATAATCTGTAAGTTCTAAGGAGCTTTTAAATGTTAGCTTAATGGAGCAATTTTGTCCTGAAAGTAAATTATGTCATGGAAATTATTCCATCAAGGTTTCATTCCTATTTTGTTTTCTTTTAACGAATTGATGCTTTCTACGATTAAGGGTGCTCTGAGAAAATGGAATTTTTCCCCTTATACTGAGGAATTGATAATGATTTATGATTTGGTTAGGTGATGTCTGTTTAGGTAGTGCATGACGTAACTTACTTTTTTACTATAAGAAAAAATCTTTAACTGATCTTGAGTTAATTGTAACTTAATTGTTTTTCCCTTTGAGATCACTTAATGGTTCTTATTATGGGATGAGTTGATAAATGACAGAAGGGTCTTTAATTGGTAAAGAAAAAGATTTCATATCAGTGTTTAATTGCTCTTTTCTTAGAATGTTAGTTCATTCTCTTTATCTTAAAATGTTAGCTCAGTTTTTTATTTAATTTGACATTTTCTAAACTTCTTTTTATCAGGTACTTCAAGCAGTGTCCATATCATGATGAAATATAAAAGATTTGAGCTATGAGCTGGGTTCTATCATTTGTAAGTCAAGTTTTGGTTTCAAAAGAGAGAATGTTAGGTGCTGTGTGGAATTTGCGAAAGTGCTTATGGATAATTTATAAGAAAAGCGGTGGTGACAGTGAGGTAGAGGAATCTGAGAAGAGATTTTGATGTAAATGGAGTATGTACTGGATTTGTTTTTCTTATGGGACTTTTAATCCTTATCCACACCATTTGAAATTTTCACTATTAATATTATTTCTAACACTTATCTCACTGACAAACAATAATTAGGTTCTGATGCAGAGTATATTTTTCATAATTGAGAATTAAGTAGTTATTTTTAAGAGTCTTTAAAAAATAATTCAGATGGGTAGTTTATTTCTCAATGTTCTTTCTTCTCTTCCTTAACTCCCTCCATTAGTTTATTTTGTATTTTTTTATGCACTCACCGATCACTTGAGCACTAGAGAGAGTAAAGGGAGCATACTACTACATCTTTACTATTCTAAAATTTTCTATTTGTGGCAGAGTGTTACTTCCTTGGGGCTTGGCAGTGTTTGTATTTCAATATCCATATGGGTAATCATTCATGAGTTTAGTTTTTTCTTTTGGTGGCTAAAGGTATTAGAAAGAGTCGTTGGTGCCTTGCTTTTGGAGGCCAAGGGCCACGACTAAGGCATTAAGAAAGTGTTGATGATTTAATTGGTGATTGATAATTATAAAGTTAAAAACGTCTATGGGGAGGAGCACTTTATATGAAAATACTTCTACATAAAAGCAATGTTAATAAGATTTCATCAGAGTATAATATAGTTTTAACCACAAGAGGTGACACAAGTGGTGAATGTGCATTTCTTTAAGGGATTTCGCGTAGGCTTCTAGCCCGGGTTCGATCCCATCTGAGGTAAAAATTAACACATTTGTGGTCAGGGACATCACTACTGTATCCCAAGCCAAATTAGTCATATGAGGCATTTTCCCCCGTGGAGACTGGTGGCCAAAGGAACAAAAAGAATATAATATAGTTTTATGTTAATTTTATACTACATAACAATATAATTCACTTTAATTTTTTTACAAATTATCATAGGAGTTAAATTCTCCTACATGAAGAAACATTTTAACAACAAAGTACTTTCATTGTTAAATCTAATAGTAAAATAAATTTTACATGATTTATGTATTTCTTCATAATTTTAAAAATAATTTTAGGGGTAAAATTTGTAAAAGTTGTTTGAAAGTTTGGAAATTGTGTTATATTCACTGTGGTTTTGTGTTATTGAGTGCAATACATGCCTAAAGAATTGAACATATTCCTCGTGCAACGCGCGGGTAAGAAACACTAGTATATTAGAAAAGAAGAACTCTCATCAGACTGATTTAGTGATGTGTCGTTCTCACGTTAATTCTTAGTGATGTGTCATTCTCACGTTAATTCTCATAAAACAAATTCTATGTGTCATTCTCATAAAAAAAAATACATTTTTAAATTTTAGATTTGATTAAGATTTAGGTTGTTTATTTATTGATTTTATCTTAATTTATTTTTAGAGTATTAATTAATTTTGATGGTATTTTTTTTTGAATTTTCGGATTATTAATTAATTCATGATTTTATGAGTTTTTATTGTGATTTGCTAAATTTTGATAGTTTTTATCTATATTTGTTTAGTACATTTTTAAATTTTAGATTTGATTAGGATTTAGGTTGTTTATTTCATGATTTTATCTTAATTTATCTTATTATTTATTTTTAGCGTATTAATTAATTTTTATGGTAATTTTATTGAATTTTAGGATTTTTAATTAATTCAGGATTTTATGATATAAAAATTCAGATTTGTTTTTTGAAGGTTAAAAATTAGGATTTTTATTTAATTCACTGTTTATGAGTTTTTATTGTGACTAGTGCTTTTTTACCCGCGCGTTGCACGGGGAATATGTCTATTATATTTGATACATCGATTCATATTTTAAATTATAAATATTTAAGATGCTAAGAATGTAAGAATAATCATAATAAAGATGTAGATATTTAAAGAGTACAAATTTTGAAAAACACAGAAGTTAATAAACCAAAAACTTTAATTTTTGCATATGTGAGGTATAACTGAATTTTGTTTGTGAAGATATATACTCGTGTTGCATAAAGGGTAATGCTTTTGTGTTTAAGAGATGTAACAATACATAAATATATAATTATTTTTTAAATTATTAAAAATACACTTAAGTTATAGAAAATGAATTTTTTTTTTTAACTCGTACAAATTTTCATTTTCATGTAAAATGTTTCTCCCCGTGAGATCTCGTAACTCTAATTTGTTAGCACTAATAAATTCAGGTCATAATTTTATAGTACATATGTATTAATATTTTGTATTCCTCTTACTTTTCTTATTATCAAATTATTATAGTTATATACTTATATAAATATACACTCTTAAAATTTTGAAAATAATACTAAAGTTAATTATATTAAATTTATTCTATTAAAATAATATCAATTAATTAGTTTAGAATATAATGATTGTATAAAAAAAGTATAATGATACTTTTTATATAAAACAAAATCTCACGTAGATAGCATTATAGTACTTTAAAATTAAAACATACAATGGAAAATTATACGCAAATACAAACAACAACCGCTTTTAGGTTTCATAGTAGACTTAAATGCAAATCATCTTACTCAATGGATTCTCATTTATCAGAGAAACAAAATCTTATAAATTTCATAAATCAATATAGAAGGGGAAATTCTAGTGTTTTTTTACCCGCGCGTTGCACGGGGAATATGTCTATCGTATTTGATACATCAATCAATTATTTGATTATTTAAAATATATTAAACAACATATGAAATAGAAGGGTCTCAAATGCTAAGCAAAGTGTACCAAAAGACTTGTTATCTAAGCCTGATTGAGATCAAGATGAAATCGTTTCACATTCTTCATGAACATGAAAACAATGACACAAATAATAGATATAAGGAATCACCAATAAAGCAAACGATAAACACATATTATGGAAAAAAAAGGATGTGATAGTAACACTAATCAGGACTGTAAAAGATAAATCATAAAGTATGACATTATTTTGTGTTTATACCAAGTCATCCAAGTTTGAGTCAATATTGCAAGGTACCTACAAAATTTATGAAATATATAGGAATTTTTTTTTGGTTTGTTTGCTCTGTCCTGTTTTCTTTCCGGCACTTTCTAGGTTTTCCTATCTTTCTGTCTTTGGGTTTCTTCTGTTTGGTTTTTGTCTGGCTCGATCTTTGGGTGTACTTTCGGGTTTTTTCCGCCGGTGTTGGTTGATTTGTATTTCCTGCTTAAGAGTTTGCTCTCAAGCCTTTTGATATTATATATATATATATATATATATATATATATATCTTTCAAAAAAAAAAGTTTGTCTTTTTTATTTGTAGTTTGTCAACACTACTTTAGTTGCATATAATAATAAAATGTGTAAGAAATATATATTGATTCGTCTACTTGAAATTTGTCTTCTAAAGGAGAAGAGCCGAAATATATAGGGAGTTTATGATCTTTTATAGTATATCAAGTAACAATTTTGTGTCTAAGGGTGATGACTGTCCTATTACCACAACGTGATTCCACCCTTAGTACATTCATTAAAAAATTATTATTTTTTTGAAAATGGAAGAAATAGCACGTGATTCTTTTTCTAAAAATTCAACGTGTCAATACATTAGATAACAACTGTGATTCTGTTACATATTTAATTTAAAAAAAAAGTGATTATTAAACAATAGATGAAATAGAAGAGTCTGAAATGCTAAGGAAAGTGGACAAAAAAGAATCACCAATAAAGTAGATGATAAATACATATTAATCATGAAAAAAAAAGAACGTGATAGTAGCACAAATCTGAATTGTGAAAGATAAATCATAAAGCATGACCTCATTTTTTTTATTTCAAGTCATCCATGTTTGAGCCAATATTGCAGGGTGCCTACAAAATTTAAGATATATATCAGACTTTGTACATACTTGTTTTAATCAATAAAGAATTATTTCATTGTAAGGGAAAATAGAACGAATCTTAAACCGACAATAATATTTTTGCATCAGATAATCATCAACTTATAAGATGTCATAGACATCATGTTAACAATGAAATAAAGTTAGGTCACTTAGAAGTCAGTTTGTATTAAAAAAACTATTAAGATAAAAAATTAAACTAACCACTCATATGTTCTCAAAAACTTCTTGGTAGACAACATTGCGCTTGGAGTTTGAAACTACCCCTTGTTTATCCCCTAGTGTTTTTTACCCGTGCGTTGCACGGCAAATTGATTGTTGGAGTTGACATTAATAAAAAATATAACAAAATGTGATGAGTATAGAGAAATACGTGTGGTATAGAGTAAATTATATAAGTTGTTTGTATGAGAGCTGTGATAGTAGAGAAAGAATGGCGTAGATTCTCTCCCATCGTTGGGTTAAATAGAGAATAAGATAGGGAATTAGTTTGCCATGAATCGACATTTAAATAAAAATAAAAATATCAAAATATAAAAACAATGATAGGCTTAATAAATTAATAAGATTACTCCCTCCCAATAACCAAAAAAATTAATAAGATTACAATTGGAAAGCTAAAAAAATTGATCAAACTTTGTTCTATGTCTACTCAAAATGAGAAGATTGAAAAAATACATTGGACCCACAAAATCTGCCCCCTTTATCTCTCATCCCTTGCCAATCAAACACACTAACTCTTATCTCTCTCTCCTCTATTTCTCTCTTCTCTTTCACTACCATATCAAACAAAGCATTAGAGAACCTAGTTGAATAGTTTAGCAAGGCTATAACAAAATGGTATAGGAGTTCTTGGAAAATAATTTTAAAATTTCTTTAAATTATTTTTCAAATCTTATCCAATATAGCTTTTGTTTGAAAGTAACATATCCACTTCATTAGCATTCTTTGTGTGCAATCACCCTCCTCTCTCTCTGTCTCTCTATTCTCCTGCCTACAACTCATTTCCTTCTTCTAGCTTCTCATACCTTATTTCAAGTAGTGCCTTGATTTCTTTAAGGCATTTGATTCAAATTAGCCTAATTGAACCAACCAAAACACATAAAGAATAAAATTAAAAACAGACACATAAGTAGCTTCAAACCAATACATTAATCTTATGAATCAAATTCTAGACATAAAGAACTTTTAACTAAAAGGATTCATTCTCCTACCTCAGAAATTAAAAGCATTAAGCCACATGCTTTTCCTTCCCAAACTCTATATCGAGCCTTTAATGTACTTCAACAATTCTTCTCTAATTTTTTTTTGAAATCTCCTGCATTCTTCATTCCTTAGCATAGTCTGAGAAAACAAATCATAATATGTCTTAGATCAAGAAAATCATTTCAACCTACAATATTATATCAAGAAACTAATTTTGGAGCAACACGCGTAGGTAGATTGGCGGAACCATCACCTATAACCCGAGTCAAAATAAGATTAGACATAAACAAAACTATGCAAAGAAGGAATTTGAAGAGGAAAAGGGAGAATGCTCACCACTTTTTCCGGCCAGCTCTCCAATTGAGTCATGAACGTGACAAAGAGGGGAGTCGAAGCCATCATTATAAATTTAGTAAGGAGTAGTAGTAAATCTTCTTTCAAAATACAATTTATTTAAATCTTAGATAATTAGGGAAAATCTTTTAAAATTCAGGTTTCAAGATAAAATAGCACAACATAAGAGAGGCTATCTAACAAATTGACAATAAAAACAAAACAAAATCTTTAAAAAATATTTAATAAAAATACGATAAAAATTCGGATTTTTTTTAGAGTATTAATTAATTTAAGATAAAAATAAACAACCTAAATCCTAATTGATTTATACTCTAAAAACAACTCTAAAATAGAATAAAATATTTCCTGTAGAATCACATACAAAGGAGAATCAGAAAACATAAAAAACAAATCAAAATATTGCAAAATTCCATATAGAATATAAAATGGACTCACCATCCATGGCTTCCAAAGAATCTCTTTTGGTGGAATATCTATAAAAAAAAAACCTGAAGAAAAGAATTTGAAATTAGCATGGCAAGTGATGAACGAAATTGACCTTGAAGTCAAACATGAGTGAATGAAAGTTAAAGGTAAAGTAAAATAAAATTGAAAAAAACCATAACATATTATGCAAGCAAAGGAAGAAAATAATTTGAAACCTACATCTGCAACCTTCCCAATCAGTCCAAGGCAGCAAATCGGAGGGATGCAATTGCAAGTCGATGGCAAAGTGGTTCCGTTGAGAGATGAGACGATTTTGTGGGGGTGGTTCCGTTCAGTGGAGAGATGAGATGAAAATTGCACGGAGGAGATGAATTCCATGGAGGAGATAGTGGAGGTAGGCAGGGTTTTAAGAGGGTTTTTGCTGATGGAATGTATTATTGATTTAAATCACTTATCACAGATTTTATATTAAGATAAAATCATGAAATAAACAACATAAATCCTAATCAAATCTAAAATTAAAAAATGTACCAAATAAATATAGATAAAAACTATCAAAATCTAGCAAATCACAATAAAAACTCATAAAATCAGGAATTAATTAAAAATCCGAAAATTCAATAAAAATACCATCAAAAAATAAATAATAATATAAATTAAGATAAAATACAGAAATAAACAACATAAATCCTAATCAAATCTAAAATTTAAAAATGTACTAAATAAAAATAGATAAAAACTATCAAAATCTAGCAAATCACAATAAAAACTCATAAAATCCGGAATTAATTAAAAATCCGAAAATTCAATAAAAATACCATAAAAATTAATTAATACTCTAAAAATAAATCAAAAATAAATTAAGATAAAATCAAGAAATAAAAAACCTAAATCCTAATCAAATCTAAAATTTAAAAATGTATTTTTTTATTAAGGAGAAATAAGGTAAGTAAAAATCAGGGCACGTGTGGCAAGTGGGGCCAAGGAGAAAGAGCTTACATGTAAAATATTATGTGAGAATTAATCTGGGAGCGACACGTCACTAACTTGGCCTGTGAGAGCGATACGTCATGCTTGAAGTTGTTCTTTTCTAATATATATAGATTTGCTAGATTTTGATAGTTTTTATCTATCTTTAATTAGTACCTTCTTAAATTTTAGATTTGATTAGGATTTATGTTGTCTATTTTCTTGATTTTATTTTAATTTATCTTATTATTTATTTAATGTTAATTCTAGGAAAAATGAAGTTTAAGTTCTGAGAAGCGGATTACATTTTCCGATGTAATAAAAAAAGAAGCGGATTACATGAGAGGTGATCACCTCATACCATTTTTCTTCCTATAGTCTTTTCAATAGATTCTTTTTTTGATACATCATAAAGATAAATTGCGTCCGCCAAGATTTGACTCCTGGACCTCCTCCTACTCAACTCATATATCCGCTAGCTCATACCACTTGAGCTATCTTACGAGGATCTTTACAATAGATTCTAACTCTTTAACACGATAATAGAAGAATTTAAGAAAAGAAAATATAAGGCTAACGTACAGGATTTTTTGACAAAAAAAGGCTGACGGGATATTTCACATGATCAGATTTTCCAAATTCAAATAAAATGTTGTTTTGTTTTATCTTATATTTTAAAAGCAAATCAATCATTTTTTGAACGTAAAGCAAATCAATCATAAACTTCTGCATAATAGCCAATCATATATTTAAATCCATTGTTTTTTAACAAATATGGCTCACTAATAATTTTCAACGCAAAGCAAGGAAAACTACTCTTCACAATTTTCTCCTGGTTCCAAAAATGTTAACAAGGGGAAGGAAAGCGTTTAATGTGACAAAGAACCACCTCTTTTTCATTTTCTATAATCTATTTCCTTAGTGCAATCTACTAATTTTTTAATCTTCTCTACTGTTAATATACACCAAATGTAAATAAAACGATATTTTAACATACAATTTATCAAGGGCAATGTCATATGTACTGATCATCGAAGATGAATTTATAGCAAGTGCTAATTCCTTTCTATTTTGCTTCTATGCATGTATAGGGGTATTTTTGTTTAAGTTAAACTATATGGTTAAAAGTTTCTACGAGAAGGACATTTTACAAGAAAATTCGTATTAAATTAACAGAAAAATAAATTTTAATAAGATGTCACTATTTAACAATGTAACTTTAAATTAAATATAGTTTATTTTTGCCGGATTTAAGGCTAATCAATAATATGAGTTTATGTTGTCAAAAAAAAATATAGTCTATTTTTATTTTCTTTTATTTTGTTTAAATTACATGGAAAAAATGTCCTATGGGAAAGAACATTTTAACATGGAAATGCTTTATTGTCCAACATAATAAGAAAATAAAATTTTATATATGATTTAAGTCTATTTTTCATAGTTTTTTTAATGATTTTAGGAGTAAATATACATAAAATTATGTGAGATCACGGGGTGTGTGGTATTTCATTTGTGTTGTGGAGTTGTTTTATTGAATGATTATCTTTGTTAGTTTCTTAATTTCATCAGGTAAGAATCTCAACAAATAGTGTTTTTAGCATGTCAAATTTGTATAAACCAAGGTATTGATCCATGCCTCAAACACGAGCAAATTTCACCATAAAAACACTAGAAAGATTTGTTTTGGGATGCACACGATTTGCTATTGCTTATCCTTCTAAAGGGTCCTCTAGGAAATTGTGTTTTTTCTTATGAGAATAAGATTTTCTATCGTGTACCTACTCCAAAAATCTCAAAGGCAATAGAAAGATTTGGTCTGAGGATGCACACAATTTTGTGTGGACGATGGTGTTAAGGAGAATAAGATAATGATACTTTAACATTTAATTTAATCTCTTTTCATTTGTATCATGTAACTCTACTTTTTTATGATGATTTTAATTTTTCATGTGGAGATTAATATTTATTGATCTAAATTATCTGTGTATAATTTTTTTTAAGGTGTGTAATGTGTATATTCAAAGTTTGCTACTTTTAATTTGCTACTTCTGTACATGACTTCAAATGAACAAGAGGTAGAATACATTTTTATTCAAAGTTTGTCATCAAATTTTAATTTTAATTTTTTTATGAATGTATGAAGGGGTGGAATCACGGTGTGGTAATAGAGACAGTCACCACCCTTAACACAAAATTAATTGTTACTTGATATACTATAAAAGATAATAAACTCCCTATATATTTCGGCTCGCATTTCTTAGATGACAAACTTCAAGTAGACTAATCAATATATATCTCTTGCACATTTTTTTATTATATGCAACTAAAGTAGTACTAACCAAATTAATAAAAAAAGTCTGATGTATTTCATAAATTTTGTAGGTACCCTATAATATTGGCTCAAACTTGGATGATTTGGTATAAACACAAAATGATGTCGTACTTTATGATTTATCTTTCACAATCTTGATTTGCGCTACTATCACATTTTTTTTCTAAGATTAATATGTGTTCTGAAGGCTTTATTGGTGATTTCTTATATCTATGTTTTGTGTTATTGTCTTCATGTTCATGAAGAATGTGAAACGATTTTCTGTTGATTTGGATCAAGCTTAGTTTATTTTACCGTGTGAAAACGAACTCGCATAATCACATTTATAAAGAATCTTTTTTCTTTTTTTTTTCACTGTATATTAAATCAGCTATTGTTTATTAGTCATCATTAAACCATCCCCTTATATATTTTGCAGAATTTGAGATTGAGTTAAGCAGTCTTTTTATTAGTTATTTTACTGTACGAATTTCAATCTATGCAACAAAAGTTTCAATTTAAGACTCTTTGTCCACTTTGCACATCATTTCCGACTCTTCTATTTCATTTGTTGTTTATTATATTTTTAATAATTAAAATGTTAATTGATGTATAAAATACAATAGACATATTCCCCGTGCAACGCGCAGGTAAAAATACTAGTTTCAATATTAAAATTAGAAGTCAAAATCAATTTTCCCTTACCTATTTGTTTTTAAAATAATGTGTGGGCATTAAATTGGTCATTAAGTATCTCTTTGACTTATTAATTTATAATTTGTGCATTTCTAACAAATATTGTAACATATATTGTTATTGTTTCTATCTATCTATATATTTATTTATCTATAATCTATCTAATCTATAATATAATGGAGAAGTTTTGGCAACCTTGAGGTAAAATAGTTATTCAACAATTTATTACACTACATTGAAAATTTGACTATGGTTATTTTAGTAAAAATGAAAATTATTCTCTCAGGTTCAATCACAGTTGTCCGTTTCGTAGCAATGACATTGTATTTTTGCATTCCCAAATGCATTCACTAAACTTAATTATAAAAATCAATGCATGCATTCATAGGGGGTCCTAAGAACCTTTCAATAGACCTTCAATATTCTTCAGTTTTTTAAACCTTCAATCTTCTTTAAAGCTTAAACTACAGGTATAAATACGTCTTTGCTCCATTCTTTTTTTGCCGGTTTTCTTACCTTTATCTTTGCTTTTTATTTGGTTTATAGTAGACTTGGTCATAGTCCCTTCAAGTTTGATCAAACTCTCAAATGAGGAATGCTCTTTCACTATACGTTTTACTTTTTCCTTCTATTTTATAATTTCTTTGTCTTTTGCCAATTTTTTAAAAAGTGATTGTGTCTATCAAAGCTTGAGCTTCTACTTTAGAATATCATAATTTGGTTTTTGTTAATTTCAGATTCAGACTGTGCGAGTGGAAAGAGGATAAATTTAGATTGTTATGAGGGAATAGGTAAAACAAGATAAATGTTTAAAGAAATCACGATTTGAAAGTTACTTAATAAATTTGTATTTCTTTCCTTTAAACTTTCATGCTTGAATTTACAAATTGCTATTTTATTGGGTGAAGACTCAACTTGCATCATTTTTTGGCGTGACTTTGAAACACAAACATAAGAATTTGTGTTTGCAATTTGGTTTAAATAATCAAAATAGAGGAACTCTTGCATCTGTAACTGAACTAGTTGGAAGATAAACTGAATTGACTAGGAAAATGCACATTGTGAAGGGTAGTTACTACAACAGAGACACACACATCTTTAGAAGTGTGGATTAAAGAAGAATGAAACAAACGACGGTTGAAGAATCCAACATTGCTCATTAAGGTTTTGTAAGTTCGTGGAAGAAGATTGAGAACTCTGGTGGCTCAGAAAGGCTGCATAGTGCATAGCCTATTATGAAAAACATAAGAGTATGGTAGACAATGAAAAAAAATTGGGGGAGGGGGCAGTGATGCAGAGAAATGTTAATTGTAAGACCCGTGATTTGTAAAATAAGTAAACTCGGTTAATTTCCCATAGCTTTAATGCTTGTTTTGATGTGATCTTTAAGACTAAACTTGTTTGATGGATTTTATTCAATGGTAATGATATTATGTTATTGATATCGAAGTTATTCTCCAAGTGTTTCATTCTTCGTCTGTCGGAGAATTCGGCCGCACTTCGGAAAACGGTCGAACCGACGCGTTTTCGCCTATAGCGCCTTTTGTCATCAAATTATTATTCGAGTGTGAAATAAATATTTTCCTCATCACTATGACGATCTACGCATAATTACGAGAATTTTGACTATAATATCGACCTATTGTCAAGAAACTCGCCCGGTAGTGTTTTCGGCTTGAAAACGAGTCGAGTCGGCTCGTAAAGGAGCCAATCACGAAAATGATCAAACATTTTACGAAGAGGGGGTTGATTTTTCAGTTTGAGTGTTGGAGGTAAAAGGAGAATAGAGTAGGCTCATGAACCAAGAGCAAAAAGCCTACTATCATGATAGGTTTTGCCAAAAATGGTATGCATGGGTAAAGGAACCAAAACCAAAAGCACAGTTCTTTCCACTTCTGCTTCCCTAGCCGTCCATCACCCTTTCAACGGGCCTTTCACTCAGTTTTTTGAATCAAAGTAAAGGAAAGGAGAAGAGTTAGAGAGATAAGTGAGTAAGAGTGTAGAGAGAGAGAAAAAGTTTTCTTCTTCATCTTCAAAAGGAAACCCTAGAGAGAAATCCTTCTTAAACACCTTCAAGACTTCATCTTTACCTCTTCCACTCTTCACAAAGGAGATAGAATTCAAGGTGGGGATCATGGTGATGGTTTCCAAATTCGAAAAGAAGCCATCTTTCTCTTCATATTTTCAATAATCTGAGTTGTTGTTGTTGTTGTGCTTGTGGGCGAACTTGTGACCTCTTTGGCCTCTTGTTTGTGAAAATGCTTTTGAAAAAGATTGAAGCTTGTTGTTAGGGCTTCAAGCTCTTGTGTTTTTGAACCTTATATTTCGAAAATGAAAAACCAAGGAAGGAACTACTCACCATGAACCTTTTTCTTGTTCAAAACGTTGAGTCTTGATGTTTCAATGTTCTCATGAAGCTAAGACTTCAAGAGTATGTCTTCAAGCTTGTTTCTTAGAAGCCTTGAGGCTAAAAGTTTAGTTTTAAACTCTCAAAGATCATTCAAAGTGTTGTTTCAAAACTCAAACCCTTGAACTCTTTAGACTAAGTTGATTCATGAGAAGTTCTAGACTTAGTTAAGAGTGTGTGTGATTTCTATGTGATTTTGGTGATTGAAGCAGTTAATCAGCATTAACTCCGCTCTCCAAGCAATCATTATATCCCTCGATTAACTTACACGCCGTTTCAAGAACCAATTAGGCCAGCGCGTGAACCGACGCGTTCGTTGCCTTCGGTCACCATCACGACGTTAGCCAGCCACGTCAGATACTTGATCTACCTCAAGAATCCCGCCTCTAACAATTTACTTGTCTCTTGGCGGATCTCCTCTATCTTTTCATATCCCATTTTTCTTTTCTTTTGTGTCACTACCTTTGCGCCTGGATTTATGGCGAGTTGGTGACAAATTAAGTTCGGGTCAATTCCTGGTACGTCCTTGATGTACCATGCAAACAAATCCAGATTCTCACCAAGTAGTCTCGCCAGACGAGTTTCTTGATCCTGACTCAAACTTGTCTCGACCTTGAGTACGCGTCCCGCAACTATTAAATCTTTGAGCGATTCAACCGGATGAGTTAATTCCTCCCTCATATCATCTATAGGATCCAGGAAAGGGTCGTCATCAGGGCCAACTTCAAACACACGATGGCCCTCCTTTGCTCCTCTTTCTTCGAAGATACTGTACAGCTCGAGGTTATTCTCATAACACCTTCGAGCCGCTGCGTGATCCACTTTTACCACCCCCACCTTTCCATTGTTGAGTGGGTATTTGACAGTGAGATGCGATATGGAGATACACACTGCTATGACGACGTTGTAGGAGGAGACACACATATGACCACGTATTTGACGTGTACCCGCTTCACGTTCTCGCCTCTTCCAAACACGGTTTCAAGTTCCAACCATCCCCATGCAACTACCTTTTCTCCAACGAAACCCATTAAGCTCCCGCTGCAAGGTTTCAAACTGGCTGGATCCAATTTGAGTTTCTCGAACGCATCGCCACATATGACATCTGTTGAGCTCCCTTGGTCTAACAAGACACGTTCAATGTCATATCCCGTTATCCTTAGTAAAACGACTTTCGGGTTATCCTCATGCGGGGCTATCCCCTCAAAGTCTTTTGACGAAAAGGTGATATTTAGATGATCGAAGCCATGTTGACCGACATGGACAGAGCTGACCATACGTGAGTATCTCTTCCTTGCAGAGACGGTCTCACCGCCTCCAATAAAGCCACCGGAAATGTTGCATATTTGCCCCAAGGGGTCATCCAAATCAGAATCTACCTCCTCCACTAGCGCCACCTCATTATCTGCGTGACTGCGTTAGTGTCAGTCACAAATTCCACCAAGTGACCCTTCTTGATTAAGTGTTCAATTTCATGCCTCAAAGTCCAGCACAGATCAATTACATGCTCATTCATCCTGTGGAAATCACACCATTTCTCTGGATCCATGTTCATCGGAGGCCTAGAGCGCTCCCTTGGAAACGAGATCAGTTTCAGGCGTGCCGCCTCTTTCAAGATCTCGGAGACTGGCGCGTTCAGAGTGATGCCGCCCCGTGCTGTTCCTGTTGCGTTAACTCCGGGTCGCGCTGAGTAGGGTGCTGGGCGATTTGTCTTTCCTTGATTGAACTTGGAGGCGGGACCCGAACACTTTGCTCCTTTATTGGACGTGGAGTCGTCACACATTTGCTTCTGGCGGTTGTTCTCCTATCCCAGTATGTAACTTCGCGCATGCACCCGAATCTCCACCCTGGATGTTATGAGGTGTCTCGTCAATTTTTCATTTAGGCATTCTTCTCTAAGTCCATTCTTGAAGGCTGCTACACAAACTGAAGGATCGGAGTCCTTTAGATACACAGATAACTCGTTGAATCGAATCATATAACTCTTTATCGACTCGTTTTCTCGCTGGATCACCGTCAATAGAGCCGCTATGGTCGCTTGTTCAGATCTGCTCGCTAAAAACTAGGACAAGAATCTCGTCGAGAACTCAGTGAAATCTACGATGGATCCTGCAGGTAGTGTGGTGGACCACGTCATAGCAGATTTCCCGAAGGTGGACGAAAGTAGTTTACATTTGACAAAATCATTTACTCCGGCGATTACCATCCGGGTGTTGAATTATACCAAGTGCTCCTTTGGATCGGTGGTCCCAAAATATGGCTCCAGAACAAGCATCTTGAGGTGCTACTGGATATCCACCTCCGTGATCGCCCCGGCAAAGGGCTGGAAATTGACCACCGTCGCTGTCGTGTGGCGATCGGACCCTTGGTGATTCGTCTTGTCATGCGTCAACTCCGTCACTTGAGCCTGCAAGGCCTCGTTTTCCCTCTGCATCCCGTCGAGCCTGTCTAGGATCTCTTGCAGACCCGGATTCACACTGGCGCTCTCCGCCATGTGTGGTGGTCCCTGTCGAATCGTCGTTGATCTCGCCGCAACTGCTGTTCTAGTAAATCCAGCCAGCTCTCACTCTAGTGCGACTTATGGGTGTTGTCGTCGGGCCCCACAATGGGCGCCAAAAAGTGTTCTTACACGGCCAAGGACCCCTCCGATCAAGGGTTTATGGTCTAGGGTTTCGAGCCACAAACGCAATAAATGTATACAAAAATGAGAACTTGTTTATTCAATGAAGTCGTAGCCTTTTATAGTGGGGTTGTTACATTTACCCTAATCTATTACATTTGGGCCTCATCCATGGTCTATTGGGCCCTGAAACTAACTCACACACTTAACTAAGCCTGGCTAGATACTTGTGCGTCTTCTGTGTACTCGCCAATCCGCGCTGTCCTAACCTTAAGGTCCCGTCAACTCCGTACTTGGCGGGACCTGTCTAGATTTATTCTTAAATTTACATATATGTCCATAGAAAAATGTTCACTCATGTGCATTGTTTTATTGAATTACTGTTTTACCCTTAGGGCCCGTTTGGTGGCCAGGATAGGATATGATAGGAAAGCAGGATATCAACAGGATATGATAAGAGCAGGATAGATTGTTATCCTGTCAAGCGTTTGGTGTGCACCAGATAGGATATACCCATATCCTATCCTGTGTTTGAGGTGGACTGGATAACAACAGGATATGATAAATATTATACTCAAATGACAAAATTACCCTTTAATGTAAATTAAATGTATATTTTTCCAAAATTATATTTTACACAGTATTTAAAATTTAAAATTAATATCTAAAATTATATCTATAAAAATGGTTTTTGATTAGTTGTATGATATAAATAATTTAATTATTTTCATAAAGGACACTTTTGTTTTATTTCTTGGAAAACAAAAGATATGTTTGATTAAATAGTAGCATAGGCTAAAAACTCTCTCAAGTGACTAACAAAGATTATAACCAACATACAAAAACAAGAGCAACAAATATTATAAACTAGTCCTAATGAAATTGCTCTCTAATAATAAAAACCAAAATAAATAAGTTCAAACAATAATTTGAGACAACATTATCAGCACCCCAAGGCACATCCAAACTTGAAAAACCATGGGTATTAAATAAGGATACCACAAACAGTGAAAATATAATGGATAAGTTGAATCATGTGCTTTTTATAAATAACATAAACATCATAAACATCCTCCATCAAAATAAAGTAACATAGCATAAACACCGTCCAACAAAATGGTGTACTATCCGAATGTAATAGAGGAGCAATGTCATCTCCACCCTAGAAATAGCATAACAAAGCAAAATAACATAAACATCCAACAAAATGGTGAACTATCCGAATGTAGTAGAGAAGCCAACATAAACAAAGCAAAATAGCATAAACATCGTCCAACAATATGTCATTCTCCAAAGCAATTACTCAAAGCAATTATATCAATGACTTCACAAACTTGAGACGGTCCTCTCCATGACAAGCCCAAAACATGTGCACACGATGAGGCATAGACATTATCTTATCTCCAGCTGCATAACGCTCTTGATCCGTTAAACCCATTTTCAGCAGCTCATCCATGACGCCCCTGGAATCATCAAACATGTCTTTATCAACTTTGAGGCTATTACTAGCCTCAGCCAATCTTTCAGCACTCAATTCAAGCCATTTTCCAAGAGTATTTCCTAATTCAGATATACTATTAGCAATCAGATTTGCTCCTCTGTTTTTTTTTCCTTGATTGACTTTCCACAAGGTCATCTTTTCTGCATTGTGATTTATTAACAGATGATGTCGGGGTCATCTCCACTCTAACATCATCAGGATCAGCTTGTTCTTCCTCTTCTTTATCCAATTCCTCAACAACATCTGCAGGTGAATAAGCTAATTTTCCAGTAGCACGATCTTTTCCAAAGGCATAAGCAAGCTTTTCAAGGAGTGGAATCCGTGCATTCTTATAATCTTTTGCATTTGGATGACTCTAAAACAACACAAAATGAAAAGCATTTAATTTATCACAAATACATTGTCAAAGAAAAGAATTCATTAGGGAGGAAAAATTATAAACACTAACCTTTATATACTCATTCCACACATCTTCACTATCCACCTTAATCATCTTCTTCTCATCATCCCAACCAAATCCACTTTGATTTAGCATATCATAAACAACATTATAAACTCCTTTGAGCCTCTTCATTGCAGATTCAATATGTGGTTTCACCGTAATACCACATCCAGGAAACTTCTTCTCTAATTTAGCCTCAGCCGCTTTCAAAGTATTTCCTTTGAATTGTCCATTTTCATATTTTTGACCTTGGTTAACAGCTTCAATCAATATGTCTAATAATGCTTCATCCTCATCATTAGACCATTGTCTACGATCTCTCTTTCTCTTGTTGTTTTGCTGGATGCTGCTTTCAGAGTCCATTCCTATGAGATACTCAAACTTTTATTCAACATATTTCAAAAAAATAATTAAGACATAAGGCATGAGTATGTCATAGGCAAACACAATGACACAAATTCCATAATGTAGTGCAATAAATACAAACAAACAAACAGATGTCATAGTTCATTATCAAAGTACACAAACCAAATACATAACCAAATTTCCAAAAACATAACAGACAAGAGTACACCATAAACCAGCAAAGTAACTCAAATTCCAAAATTTATGACAAAAAATACAAACAAATGCATGTCCTAATTCATATTTCTAGTAGCAACCCATTCATTCCACATCTGTGTAGCTAAATTTTCTCTCCAGGCAGACCACTCCTCAGTTGTCTCAATCGTACTAATAGGATCATTATGTGCCACATCCTCATTGTGTAATTGTGCTTCAAGTTCCAAATCTAGTTGTGCTTCCAATGGGTCGATAGACATTTCTCTTCTAATGAAATTGTGTAAGAGGCAACAAGCAATTATTATGTTGTTTTGGACTTTGAGTGAATAAAAAGATCGACTTCTAAGTATTGCCCATCGTATCTTTAACAATCCAAAGGTTCTCTCTATCATGTTTCTAGCCATAGAGTGCCTCATGTTGAAGAGCTCTTCTTTACATTGTGGTGTGGATTCACGTTTCAACTCACTGCGGTGGTAACGATAACCTCTATATGGAGCAAGAAATCCTTCAGAGTTCGCATACCCAGCATCCACGAGATAATAGTAACCTATAATAAAATGTGTCAATTTAAAATATTTTTAATTTATATAATCATATAAACTTTGCAATATGCAATGCTTTTACCTGTTGGAACTTTTAAACCATTTCTCTTAGAAATTGCATCTCGTAATATCCTTGAGTCCGATGCAGATCTTTCCCATCCGGGTAACACATATATAAACCTCATATCTCTAGCACATACACCTAGGACGTTGGTAGATATATCCCCTTTTCTATTACGATATCTTGGTTTATCAATTGCTGGAACATTAACTTCAATGTGTGTTCCATCTAGTGCCCCAAGACAGTTCTATAGAAAAAACCCAAATACAAAATGAAAATCTTAAAAGAATAATACACAACTATTGACAATGAAAGTCATTTCTTGATCACAATAGGCTAACATCATACCTTAAACCACTTCCATCTTTCATCTAAACAATCTTCTAATACAGGATCCGGTGCTCTAAGGAGTGATGCATGCACTCGTACAACGCTATTCAACACCTTATTAAAATACCTACTAATTGTTTCTCCCGACCGCTTAAAGAGAAACTTTATGACACGATTCTTTGAATGATGTGCCAATATGTGTAGAAACATAGCCACTTGTTCCTCAATTGTGACCAATCCATCCCCTTTCAATTTACCTTCATTACGGAGGAGAGCACATAACAAATTAAAAGACCTAATATCCATACGAAGTTGATCAATACATGTCACATCATCTTGATTGATCAATCTCTGTAATAACTCTCCTCTTAAACCTTCTCCACTTATAGGTAGTTGCCTAAGACAACTATTTTCATAAAACCATTGTGCAGAAGAGCTAACTGCCATTGCAATGGCAAAACAAACCCCCACCATCTGATAGAACGTAGTTTCCATAATTAAATATGTTAACATTCGACGCTGCTTTTGATTCATATTTACCCCTGTTATCAAGACACAATTATGACAAGTATAAACATAGTAAACTATTAATGTGAAGTTTATGGTTCTATAGGGAAAAAATAGCAAGTTAGTAAACAAAATGTTCATTTAAGGAGGTACTAGGGGTACCTCAACCCAAAAGAAACAAGGAAGAAAGGGGAAGAGAGAATAAAAAAACTCAAAAGACAGAAGAAAGAGCCACCTAGACTACCCTAAAACTCAACAAAATCCTACTGCCAAGAATAGCATGCCATATACAAAGAGTCTACGAAGCCTTAAAGCCAATGGGGTCTACAAACTCAAAACACAAATAGCAGACCCAAGGGAGAAAAAACTGGTACATTAACCGTGAACCTTCAACCATGTTCTTCTCAACATGAAACATAAATTAGGCTACTAAATGCCAATGCAGCAACCAGAAAAAGAAGGGGATAAATATAACAAGCTTAAATTTTAAGCTTGTGGTTTGGTGATTACCATGTGTACTATTAATATTAAGTTTGAGCTTGTGTTTAGAGCTTTTGATGTAAATTGCAGTAAAATAATTTTAAGTTAGAAACAGGGCAGCAAATACCAGCAGCAACGAGGCAAGATAGGGAGCAAACTACAAATACATTTGAAATCAATGGTGGAGAAGAACTCATATATAACAAGATTAAATTTTAAGCTACACCCAGAAATAGAAATTAACAATTTTAACAGCTCAATTGAAAATTACAGCAACTGAAATTTTAGGGTTAGAATTTCATTCATTCACATGGCAACCCAGACCACCATATCAGTTCAATAAATTAGGGAAAATGAAAGAAGAGAGGAAGAAATCGTTTTCCCCTTTCTGAAAAACCAAGATAAATAAATAGAAGAAGAAGGAGGACGCAAGAGGAGAAGAGTTGACATACCTGCAACAGGTGCGTGCGGCGGCAGCGGCAAGAGCGGCGGGCGGCAGCGGCGAGAGCGGCGGCCGGTAGCACTGGAAGTAGAAGAACGAAGGAGGAGAAGAGTAGGGCTTGCAGAAGAGAAGACAAATGAAACGCGTGAAGAGTAAGGAGAAGAACGTAACTTTTTTTCTTATCCTATTCGGTCCGTTTCTATCATGTGTCCCCCCCTAGGATAAAAAAAAAATAACTAAAGAGGTAGGATAGGATATGATAAAAGGATAAGCTATCATATCCTATTGGGCCACCAAACACTGGATTAAAACAGGATATGATAAGTATCATATCCTATCCTATCCTTTCCTGTTTACCAAACGGGCCCTTGTAAAAACTTCTCCTTTATATATTATAGATATCCACCGTTTTGGTATTTTTTTCATAAAAGTACTCGCGTGTGTATTAACACATGCTATTAGTTGCAAAAAAAAAAAACATAATATTTGTTGATTTTCATCTATCTTATGATATGTTTAGCATAATCAATTTTTTAGTTTCATTTTGATAAAAATTAAGATACTATATATAACAGTTCATAAATGACCGATAGTTTTTTCGAAGGAGAAAAAATAAATTAATGACCGATAAATACTGCTTTTGTGTTTTGATATTAACATTGTATTCTTTATTTTAATGGAGTAAACGTCTATATTATCATTATTGCAGTCTTCTACATCAACCAGCGCATCTGGTGTAGTGGTATCATAGTACCCTCCCACGGTACTGACCAGGGTTCGATTCCCTGGATGCGCATTTTTTGTTATCCATTTATTTTGTTTTATTTATTTATTCTAAGTTCAGCATATTCTGTCAAGTAAAATGACTCAAGTCAATTATGTTATAAATTAAAACATGAATGTTAAATTTTAAACTAGAAATATACAAGAGCAATGCTTCTCATTATCACGGCCAAAAGTAATGGAAACCAAGTGTGCTGAAGTGACAATTGAATTTGCCCCATACTGGACATGTGATGACTGTTGGTTGCTATTTTTTTCTCGAAAGCACAACTTCAACTTCAGTTATGAAATTAATTAATAGTTATGAGGCCAACCTTCTCAACAAATCATAGACAAGTTAAATCTAGCCAAAATAAGTCAATAAAAGTAACCCTAAATGCAATAACGAAACCAACAAACGAAAGGGAAAACAACCCAAACTAAAAAAACATGCCTCAAGTAAGTGTGTGTTTAGACACAATTGATTGTAATTTTAACACATTTTAATTCACTTTTTATTTTAAATTAAGTGTTAATATCTATTTGTACTTATATTAACAGGTATAAGTACTTGAATAATATATATATAGCTCAAGTTGTAAGAGTTATAAGACATATGAATTAGAAAATAGAGGTCCAGAGATTAATTCATGAGAATGCAATTTATTTTTTTAATATACTAAAAAATATTAACAGTTATAAAAAACATAGCCATCATTCCCAAATAAAAAAATGTTATCACGTAAGGTGGCTTATTTTTAATAAGGGCATCTGCTGTTTTGTTTGGTCTCTCTCTAGACTTAATTAGCTGTAGGGTAAGCTAATAGGCGTAGCTAAATTATGGCTATGACAGACTGTGACGAAAATCTACATATGGGGGGCGTTTATTATGGACCACTTTTTTGTGGTCTATAATTGCACCACCTCCTTTTTGACTTGCTATTGTAGGTTTCCTAGTTTAAAAAAAAAAACAAAAAATTCATATTTATTAATCACAAAAATTAAAAATGATAAAATACAAAATTAGGTTAAATCCTTCTTCCCAAAATCTTTCTTATCTTCATCATCAACCTCCAAAAACCAGGTTTCCAAAATCAAACCCCCTCAACCACCAAATTTCAGAACGCAAAACAGTAAAACACAATTAACACGGCTAAGTATAACATGACCTGAATGAAATGTCAGATTCATTATTACATCAATTTATGAGAAATTATCACAACCTGAAATTATTCCAAAAAAATTTTTCAGATTAAAATGAAACCAAATCCAGGAAAAACAAATCCTGGAAAACTGAAGAACATTCGAGACCCACAAACTTTGATGGTGAAGTCGAGACCCAGGAAAAAAAAAACCCAAACAACAAATCGAGACCCACAAACAAATCCCAACTTAGAGAACCCAGATCGGAGCTTCTATGACCACCCAGATCGAAACTTCTTGGAGTTGCATGACAATGGTTCTACATAACCCAGAAAAACAAAATCCATTTCTCAATAAACACCAACCAGCACAAACGAAACAACCCCCACCCTCAACAGAAACCCCAACCGAAACCCAAACCCACCGGAGCGTCATCATTCACCGGTAGGGATGGCAATGGGTCGGGTAGGGTGCGGGTTTTGCCAAACCCAAACCCAAACCCGAAATCAAAAACCCACACCCGCACCCGCACCCGAACCCGAAATGGGTGGTGAACTTAAACCCACACCCGAACCCATTGGGTTTCGGGTTCACCCGACCCGTACCCACACCCGCACACAACCTCAAACAAACAGCTGAACCCGGAAACCCGACCCAATCCAATGGTGCTCTCAGTTCTCCAAAACAGCATTAGCTTCATCCCTAAATATTTTGCAAAGAACTTCATAACTCTTGTCCATCTGCATTTGAGAATCCATAAAAAATGAAGAATGAATAGCAGTTTCTTTTACCATTTATAACAGCAACGTTTACACCTTTTAGGTGTGCAATATTAAGTCAACCAATGCAAAATCAGATGCTGCATCAATATTAGCCCAGGTTGAAGGTTAAAGTGTCATACTGGATTTGCTACATTAAGTAATATGTCATTCTTTTTATCCTAGGATTTGCAAAGAGAATACTCATTAATGGTTAAACATGGATTTTCAAATTTGTAATTAATCTTCTTGAATCCTAATTTCATGCTAGTATCTTGCTGACATGCTCCTTCAAAGTTCAAACAGAATAAGCTATTTATTAATGGCTTACTTACAAGAGAGCAGAATGAAGACCATGTGTGAATGCACACCACAGACAACTGAATATATATATGTTAATCTAATCATGAATGAACAGATTTTAATTTCACTATTTGATGTATATACAATGAATCGGAGGCCTAAACTACATACTCCAAAAGTGTGAATTGATAAATTGATCAAAGTTGTTCCGAACATCCAAATCAGTGTTGACCCAAAGTGGGTCCTTTCCATCCAATTTCCAATTACAATTGTTCCTAAACTGGAGCCTAATGGAGGGTTCCTACAGCTGGAAAATGGAAATCTAATCTCCAATTCTCAAGAAAACATATGACTTTGAATAAAACTAGACTATGATATATGCATGTAAGATTATTATAGTAGCTCTAGTTGGGAAGAGGGGAAATTAAAGAATAGAGAAGAGGAGATAGAAGACATACTTTTGTCATGAGAATCAGTATTGAGAATGGGAATAGAGCAGAGATAGGCAGCATTAGTTCTACTTGAGCACTAATAGCATGAAGAAGCCACTTTTTTTATCAAAATCATCACTTCTCCAGTGACAATTTCCTTCCTCCCTTCCCAGGCAGTTGATGCAGTCCTGATTGACATTATATTTCACCTCAAACCCCTCATCCAAACCTTGTTCCAGATCAAACAGAGGCTAAGGGGAAACGGTTGAAGGGAAGAGAGAAAACCTGAAGCGGAGGTGACGGCGGCTCCGTGGACGCTTGGACGGTGGCTCCGTGGACGGAAGAAAGAGACGGAGCGGGCCTGGAAGAGGAGAACGACAGCTCCGTGGACGGAAGAAGGAGACGGAGCAAGACTGGAAGAGGAGAATGGCAGCTCCGTGGGCGGAAGAAGGAAACAGAGCAGAACTGGAAGAGGAGAAGAAAGTCGTGATCTGAAAGTGGAGAAGAAAGCCGTGACCTCAAACCCTAATTCTATTCTAATAACATATATATACCTAAGGATATATCTGGAATTTCACTTATACAAACCGGGTTCGGGTAGGGTTCGGGTGCGGGTTTAGCCAAACCCAAACCCGAACCCGAAAACACTTTCAGCAATCGGGTAAAACCCGAACCCGAACCCATTAACTCGGGTTTTCACCCAAAAAAATCGGGTCGGGTTGGGTCGGGTGCCCATGGGTTCGGGCTTCTCTGCCATCCCTACTCACCGGAGCAAACAAACCCACCCCCACCCCAACCGAAACCAAACCCAAACCTCCTACTCCCCACCCCCACCCTTAACCTCAACCCCAATTTAACACCAGCACCAGAAAGGGGAGAAGACAGAAAGAAACAGATCGCATGAAGAAAGAAAGAAACCCAGATCGCCAACATCGTGGTCTCCGTACCCAGATCGCGCCTCTTTTCTCCGATTCGACTTCAGATTCGAAGAGAGGGGGTGAAGATCTTCAAGAAAAGGCCCTCCTTTTTCCATAAAAAAAGCTCCCCGGAGTTTTGGCCGGAAGTCTTCTCCGGCGGCAGAGCAGGTAGAGACGGAGATGCCTCCATTCGAGGTTGAAGGTGGGGTGGTGGTTGGGGTTTCGGTTGGGGTGGGGCTGAGGGTGGGTATGGTGGGAGAGGAGGGAGGAAGATGAGAAGTTCAATGAGATCTAGGGTTAGTCATGCCATTAATCAGAATAAATGATGAACAATTAATTAAAAAGATTAAGAAAATATGTTTTTTTATTTTTTTTAAAAAACCTACTATTGTGGGTCAACAGGTAGTGATTTAAGTTTACATCACACAAAACTGGTCCATAGTAAATTTTCCCGTTCTTGCATGATGACAGATTTTCCATACAAAAAGTTTCTAATCATGTTGAAAATTACGAAAACTGGCTAACCTACATCATGCAGATAGTTAGTTACATTCGCATTATTGAGAATAAATAGTAGTTTGGCCAAATTGCCTTAAATGTGCTGCATTCCATTTCTCCTATTTCATGTTTGATTGGTTGGAAATACTGAAATACCTTCCTATTAACCTGGTCTGTACCCACCGATCCAGCGGCTAGTTTGTTTTAATATAGGAAAAAAAATTATTCACTTGTTTAGGAACTTTTCAGAAGAGAAAGAAATGGTTGTTTAACATTTCGTTCTTTAAATAAGTAGTTGGTGATTTAAATTTCAACTCTTGTGAATGAAAAAATTCTTTCACAAGCCTCCTATCGCCTATTCCGCTGACAGTAACGATGAAATTAGTCTCACAATTACCGACTGTATGACTACATTAGTTAACACCAAATTAAAAGAGTGAGAATAATGACGGATACAACTAATGAGTAATATTATACGAAAAGAATATATATAGAAATAAGAAGATCAAGTGAGTGAAAGTAAAATGAATGAAAATTAAAATGAGTTGAATGTTGTTGGCGCTCATTGGTTATTTTCATAACAGCTATAAACAAGTGAATTAAAAAGACATGTTAACTGATTTATGAGCAGCTAGCCATTTGTCGAGACGGAGCAAGTAGCCAATTAGTGGACAAATACAAAGAGCTTAGGCATGAGGACGAAGATATTCCCAAGTATGTGCTCGAAGTCTAGGATTTAACACGTGGAAATTGGATATGGTTACATCCCTTAAATGTAGGAATGACTATTATAAGCTTGGGACCATCCTATACAAGGAAGACCAGTTTTCCAAGCTAACTAGGAGTGAGATCCGTGAACTCTCCCCGTGATTTGTAGTAGATTTGCATGGAATGAGGATGTGGGTTAGTGGTTATAGGCTTGGATAACTGTTATAGTCAGCCGTGACTCTCCCTATAAATATGGAAAGAGTTATCTAGGTCTTACAAAAAACTTCACGATGATGTGAAAATGAGTTTGAAACGTTAAGGCTTTTATGTTAGAGATTTCTCAAGTTGAGTTTTTAAACTAAACTATTTTGAATAAGTTATTCACCATCTCTTGATCTATATAGGTTGAGTTATTTTGCTTTCCCAAAAGTTGCTTTTCTAAGAGAAAAGTGATTTTGAACTTTGGATTTTTGACTAAGCTTCATTATGAAAGTTTTTGTAGATGAAAAGGGCTTTCTTTTGATATATGCTTTATGTTGAGAAGTTGTTGTAATTAGAAGTAGTTTTCTCCTAGAAGTGATTTTGGACCAAGGAAGTAGTTTTTCCTTACATTCTCACTGTCCTCATGCTTGTGTACTTGTTTTGAAAGAAAAATCTCATCTTGCTAATTAAAAGTGTGTGGTTGAGCCCTATGTGTATGTATGGAGGTTGAAACTTTATTTTATGAACTAGTAAGAATGCTTGATGATAAAAGAGTAATTTTTATAGCTATTGACTAGGTTTTAAGTTAGAAAAATCTCACCTTTGGACTTGGAATATTTCGTCCATGACAAAATATGAGGTTTAGGGTTTCGTAAGAGTTGATTAAGTGTTCTTTTTTTTTTGATAAGTCAAAGAATATATTGAAGAGAAGTACAAGGGGTACTTCAACCCAATACAAAGAGGAAGGTGATGAAAGAAAAGTAACAAGCAACGAAATATACAACTGAAGAAAACCCACTAAAGCTAATACTACCCGACCCCCTCCCCCACCTTGAAGGGAGATTTCAGGGAAAATGCCTCATTAAAACCTTACCAGGATAAAACCCCCTTGGGAAAACCTGGACAAGGAAAAAGAGTACCTAATCACCAAAATCAAAAGTAACCCTCCAAGGAGAACTAAAAATCAGAGCAAGAATTACAACAAGACAAAGTGCTCCTCGTCCCAACCCACAACAACCCATCCAAAGCAGTAAAACAATTTTTCAACTAAGAGTTCTTCCACTGAAAGGTTCTGCCAGAAGAATAGGGGACCCTCAACAGAATAATTTTGCCAAACTCCAATTCATAAAATGCAATCAGATCCTGGCCAAGCTCCACGACAAAGTCTTTAGGTACCATAACCAATACTCTTCAAACTAGAAAGCCAAAGCAAGATGAAGTGCTCCAACAAAAAAATCAGCACAGTGCGCAATGCAACAAAGCTCCCCTGCGTCTAGACCTCCACAAATTGCTTGTATCAGGACCTGAAAAATATACAATAACAAGTGCGAATATCCACCAAACAATTCATCAGCAAGAGTATAAGCATAATTAGTGCAGAGACTTGAGGCACTCCACTGGGTTGGAAACCCATTCATAGAATGAAGAGAGAAAATTATTCTCTTTAGTTCTTAACCACATCCACACCTTATATTGCACCAATTCCACAATTCGATCCACCTCCACCCTCTCTCCCCTAAAAACAGAACCATTTCTACATTGCCATATAGCATTCACTGCAGCGATCCAAATTAGGAGCAAGCTAGACCAAGCTTTCTTACTAGCCAGTAGAAGATTTTCATGTTGTCTAAAGTGAGACTCAGCATCTATTAACAGAACCGTCTTGATCCCCAACCAATCGTAGAGTTTCATCCATACCCTCCAAGATACTTGACAACTGAAGAACAGATGTTGGCAATTTTCATCTTCAATGGCACACAAGCCACACACAAGAGAAGAGTTCATTGGCAGAGCATGCCTTCTTGCCAAATCAGTTCTTGTTTGGACTCTATTAATTATCACCTTCCAAGCAAATGCAATCTGATTTGAGGGGGACCTTGCTTGCCATAATCTCCTAAATACTCGACTTTCCTCCGAGTCCAAGCCAATATCACCAATCAACTCCACATATGCAGACTTAACGCTGTAAATCCCTGAACCCTCCTTAATCCAACACCAAGAATCACTAGTCCCCATCTTTGGAGAGAAACTGCCAATTTTTTGCAGCATCTCCTCAACTTTTTCCACCTCTCTTTCCAAAAGAGATCGATTCCAATTAAATCTCCAGCCCCAGCTTCCATTTACCCGTAGGCCCATATCAAAGATTGAAGCATCCTGCTGAACAGACAACAAAAAAAGCCTTGGAAATAAACTGCAGAAAGCACCACCGCCAGTCCAGTTTTCCTTCCAAAACGCAACATCTCTGCCATCCCCCAGCCTTCTACTCACTGCCTCATTAAACCATTTCCCCTCTTCATCACCATAACATACCGAATGCAAATCTCTCCACCAGAAAGAGTCTTTTGAATGCACGGAACCATTGTATTTTGACATCAGAATTTTGCACCAAAGACTACTTCTTTCTCTTAACAAGCGCCAACGCCATTTTCCTAACAGTGCACGATTAAACAAGCGTAGGTCCTTTACCCCCAAGCCCCCATCCTCTTTAGGTCTACAAATTTTAGACCATTCCACCCAAGCAATCTTCCCACTACCATCTGCTCCCCCCATAAGAACCTTCTCATAATTTTATTGCATTCATAAACAATACCTGCAGGCATCTTAAAGAATGACAGATAATATAAAGGAATAGATGAGAGGACAGCTTTTATAAGACACAACCTGCCCCCAAACGACAAATGCCTCTGCTTCCAGCTTGATTAAGTGTTCTTAAATGATAAAGTAGCTTTGAAAGTGTTTTGGGTAAAAAGGCAAATTTGGTTGTGTACATATGCATGAGGTCGTGGCTATGCTTAAGGTTTTAGGTCAAGATTTTGTACGTTGTTGGAACTTGTGAAGTGTTTTGATGCTTGAAAAATGAGTTAGGGACTAAGCTATGTATTCTATGAGTTAGGGATTAAGGATCTTTTTATAATTATGTGATTGTTATAATTTATGATTTCTTCAAGGACTTATTAATAATTGGTGTTTTCCGTAAGGACGTTTATAAAACTTGAAACTCGTTTTCAAATTGGACCTTGTCCTCTTTATGTGATGCATATGCATATATAGTCCAGAGGAACTTGTTAAATTAGACTTGAACCTTAAATCGTAGAGACTGAGTTTAGTTTGAATGTGTGCTTAGTACCTGATTTTTTTGAAAGATACCAAATGCATTAAACTTGTAGGTGAAAGTAACAAAAAGTACCCTTTTACAACTTTAATCGATGTTTGCAAGAGATTATCAAGGGGACATATATATATGCAATCTGAATATTCTGATCATTGACCTGGACTCGCTCAGTCAGAGTAAAATGATAGTAATCTTTTTTGTTTTCTTACTATTCAACATTTCAACGTCCCCGAGGGTTAACTCAAGTGGTAAGAGCTAGGGGACATAAGGGTTGGGGAGGGGAAGGTCCAGGGTTCGAATCCTGGAAGAGACATTTAAATGAATTTTCTAACTTACTAACAACTAATAACTAACATTTACCTATAAAAAAGAAATTCGAACATTTCAACTTACTCGTCACTTCATTTATTCCATGCATTCAGTGTCTCATGTTTGGTCTGCTTTTTACAGCAGAGAATATCCTATAACCAGTAGTGTGCTATTTCGGTGTAAAACTAGCATGCATGTACTGCTACTCCAAAGGACTAAATTAGGATAGAGTAGTTAAAAATGGTTCACTACTATTCATCATATCTACTACTTCTTATTCTTCGACTATTGTAGCTATAAAACCGCCAATTACACTTCGACACGTGTCCTTCTTTGACTTAATTCTGTTTTATATTTTTTTTTTCAACTCACAAAAGCAAAAACGACGCCGTTTTCCTTTCACACTGTTCATCACCGTGTCTGAGTCTCTCATCAACTCTAGGTCTCTAATCGCGTGTTCTCTCCCTCTCTACCTACTGATTTCAAGTTTTCGACGGTACCCATCACATCCCGCCAGACTCTTCGCTAGATACAGTTCATCCGCGTACGAGAAATTGTTCCCTGATCTGCTAGGTTTCCTCTTTCCCGTGGTTTTCTTCTCACAAACGGCGTCATACAACTTTCAAATCAAGAAAGGGTTATTAGGTAAGGATGCAGAAGGATAAGCGAAAATCGTGGAAGGAGAATGAGGAAGCGTGCTCTGTGTGGGTGCGTATGAGAAGGAGAAGCGAAGATCGTGGAACAACAGGTTCGTCTCCTCTATTCATTTCCTCACATCTGGATTAAAATACCATAGTTAATTGATCGTACAAATAGTTACCTAAACCATATGCAAATGATGTGCTACTGGTAGTAGGGTAATCGGTTTCTCCCTTTTTGTACTCAAGATCCTCTATAAATACTGGCATTGTTTAGCTGTTTTACCCATCTTGTTTCTGCGTTTGTATTTACGCTCAATACACCCCCTTTATCTTTGTTGATTTCATCTTTGTTGATTTCATCTGATGTCTTTTACCGCTGGATCCTTGAATCCTCTCTGCAGCTCTAAAATTTACTGATTGAAACAACTGGAATAATGGATGTGTAGCTTTTTAATTTCTCTCTTCTATAGTGTCTTCATTGAGTTTTGTTTTCCATTTTCTTTAATGCTTCAACTGCAGTTTCCATTTATGGTCAAGATTACAAGTAAGAGTCATGTGATCTTTAATTAACTTCTAATCTTTTCTTCCTTTTCCATTTTTTGTTAGGGTACTCTTGCAGATGAGGCAGAAATTGCTTAGAAAGGCTTGCAGAAACTTGGTGTGTTGCTTTAGAGGTAATCTTTTCTTCCTTTTTCCATTCCGTGTTGTTTTTTGTAATCTTGGTGTGTTGTTAATATGAGGTATTGACATTTTTATTTGGTGAGGTTTAAATTGTATCCCTTCTCAAGTATATATTAGGAAGTTGAAGGCATATAGAATCCTACTATGAGCACATCTTAATCATTTATCTTTAATTTTAGGTAGATTTACTTGCTATTTGTTTGCTGTCAAACTGGTTGAAATGAATCTTCGTTCACATTTCATCTTGATGTTATACTGCAATGAATAAGATTGCAAGAGCTTTTTGCTTATCATTTAATTGGAGGATTATTGATCTTACTTACTATATTTATGCAAACTGTAATATCTGTTACCAGGTGTGTAATTGCTGAGGATGGGAAGTGAAATTCGTATTCACCTAGGACAGATGTGATACACAATGTTGCAACAATGTGTAGCACAACAAAACACAATCAGAGTATCAATAATAAACAAACAGTTAAAACACAAGGAGTTGTTAACCCAGTTCGGTGAACATCACCTACGTCTGGAGGATACCAATCCAGGAGTCAATTCACTATCAAATAATAGTTCTCAGGTCACATAAAAGTCCCTCCTATACCTAAGTACTCCCCCTTAGTATAGAGCCTCTTATATGTTCACCACTATTACACAAGTGAATCAAGCTTAGCCCTTCTCCTCTAAGCTATGAGAAAACTTTCTCTAACTCCTAACAATCACTGCCACAGTGATCAAGACATGTTTATCAAAAACAGTTTGATGAGATTACAACTCAACTAAACAAATTCAACTCAGTACTTTGATGAACTAAAGCACTAAGTTGGTACAACACTCACAAGAGGACTCACAAACAAAACCCTAACACACTTCTAGGGTTTACAAGTTCCTTTTAATTCAACTCTGAATCCGTGCACAGCTAGGGTTTACAAGTTCCTTTTATATAGACGTTCACATGGGGCTTGGATCTTCAATGGGCTGAACGTCATAGAGTCCACTAACACACTTCTGGAAAGAATCTTCATGGAATCAAATCTTACCAGAATAAAATAACAGAACCAAGTAAAACAGAATTTGAGATAGACTTGGTCCATACGATATTAATCTTGTTACTTCAGCCAAGATTAAAACAAACACGCCTTCAGAAGATAAAACGCACAGCATAGGATAAAAACTTCTGAATCACCATACAGTTAACAACCTCACAACAAGCTTGACTTTAACAACTGAACAAGCAACATATGTAATTCCACCATGTTGCTCCAGATGTTGGAACATATGGTTGCCCATCATGTTTTGAGCAAAATGCAGCCAATCAAAAGAACTACAATCTCCCCCTTTGGCAAATTTTTGCTAAAACATGGTCAGACAGCCAAACAATGCTAAAAACAACAAACTCATCCATTTGCACACAACAGCACACAGCATATGATGAACGTACCACCCTACTGAACAACATCAAACTTAGTCTGAACAAAAACACTCAAGCAACAGTACTAACAAGCAACAGTACCATTCTCCCCCTTATTAGCAGAAATTGTCAAAGGGTGCAGAGAAACAACAAAAGTCAACAAAATAGTACAACCATATTGAAGAGATGAAGGAACAAGGGCACTAATCACTAGTAGTATCATCATCAGAAGTACCAACATCATCTTGAGCATGAGCAGCAGCATTGTCTTCAAGAGGCCTCTTGCCTTTAGTCAACTGCAGAATGAGAGTGTCCACATTCTTCTTCCTCAATGTACAACTAGTAATTGTGTCCTGAAGCATCTTAGACACAGCAATAAGCGCAGCAATTGGAGTCTCAGGAGTCTTCTGAGAGGAAGTACCCTCCCCCTGAGTCATCTCAGCCAAACCAGCAACATCAGAAACATGGGCACCAGCTAGCAGCCTGGAATCAATAGTGAGAAGACTAGCTTTCTGGCTAGGAACCTCATCATCACGGAGAATTTGAGGATGTTGACTCAAAATAATCCCACAAATTAAACAAGGAAAACCAATAGGAAGCCTGACAGCAAAAGTTTCAGCATGCTTCATAGTTTGAGCAAAGACATATTCACCAAAATCAAACTGAGTTTGAGTTCCAACCAGATAAATTAATTTTGCCAAACCTGAAGAAACATTTGAGCTATGAGTGGTAGGAGCCCAATTTGCAGCACCAATGCGATTCAAGATAGCATACTTCACACTCAAATAAGTAGAAGACAGCAATCCTTTAGCAGGCCATACCATAGTCTGACCAGCCGTGAGTTCTTTAGTGATAGCACTCAATGACAGCTCTTCATTTCCTGTGGCAACAGTGCTCCTTCCCAAATACTGGTTAATGATCTCAGGTGAAAAATGGACACACTTACCACGCACAAAAACTTTCCTGAAATCAGGATGCCCAGAAACAGTGCAATTTGTAGTCACATTCACAATAAATTCTCTCACCAACTTGTCATAGCAGCCACCTATCTCAGTAACAGTTTTCAATAACCCAGCAGCCTCAAGAAGTTTCATAATTTCTTGACAATGCAGAATCTCACCAGTCAATTCCCTCTCTTGAGCAATCCTGCGCTGATAAACATACTTCCACTTACCAACACTCTCTTCAGAGTGAAAAGAAATGTTATCCAAAGGAGCAGCAGGCACATTTTCTGGAATTCGTTTCCCAATCTTGCGCTTCCGAGCAGCAGAACCAGTATCTGACTTATCCAACTCCTCAGTTGGAGTCTCATCAACAACAGGAGCAGCATTATCTTTGTGAACCTTTCTCTTGACATTCTGGACAACAGGAGTATCATCATCAAGAATAATGGCCTTCTTGCTCTTCTTGTTCTCACTCAAACCCAAACCTAACTTCTTGCCAGAGGAACGCGTAGAGTACTTACGAACAACAGTCATCTTTTGCCTTTTTGAAGCAACAGAAGCAGAAGCACCAAGGGTGTTGATCAACACCTCATCAGATTCTGAGTTTTCAATAACATCCTGAACATCCTCGACATGCATAGTTTTATCAACAGAGGGAGTAGAGATGGGAACCATTACCTCTTCCTCAAGATGATCAGAATCCTTGTTGCAATCAGTATCAACACCGTGGCTTGATTGGTTGTTGCTTGGTGATGGAACAATTGGATCTACATTTGCATGTAAAACTTCCTTGAGAGGAGTTTCCAACACTTCAGTGATACGAGAATCATCAACATCGTCACCCGTACTTGGATTGATCTCAGCCTCGGAATTCACTCTCTGAGTAGCCTCAGAGCCTCTCGTTACCATCTTCCTCTTCGCTTTGGACGCATCTGACTTGGATCGTGCCTTTTTCCCTTTCTTCTTGTGCGGATCAGATGATGGTTGAGAGATACCTTGAGCAATTGCGATTTCACTGGTATGAGGAGAGGATTTGGAAACCCTTGAAGATTTTGGGGTTTTGGATTTCAGACCCATTACCTTTACTCCGTAAGCATTCATCTCAGGAGTGAGTTTCTTGCTAGAATCTTGACTCATGGTGAAGAAGACACACAGAAGGAAACACGGGTCTTCAAGAAAAGAATGGACGGTTTTGGAGTGAGTTTCAGAGATTGGAAGTTGCACAGTAGAAGTTGCAGGAGAGATTATCAAGAAACAATGGAAATTCCTGATTAAGCGTGTCTCAGAAGTAATAACAAAATAGCCGTTGGCACACAAAAATCCCTTTAATTGCTATAATTCCTCAAATAAACAGATACCCAATAACTGCCTCAATTTTTCAAACTGTGTGGCATCCAAAGCTTTGGTAAAAATATCTGCTAACTGCTTCTCAGTTGAGACATGTTCCAGAGTAACAGTACCATCTTCAACCAACTCCCTGATCAAATGATGACGAATATCAATATGTTTTGTTCTGCTGTGCTGAATTGGATTTTTGGATATGTTGATAGCACTTAGATTGTCACAAAACAATGTCATAACATCTTGTTGCACATTATACTCCTTTAACATTTGTTTCATCCACATCAACTGAGTGCAACTGCTTCCAGCAGCTATATATTCAACTTCTGCCGTAGAGAGAGAGAGACACAATTTTGCTTTTTACTGAACCAAGAAATTAGATTGCTTCCAAGAAAGAAACATCCACCTGATGTGCTCTTCCTATCATCAGCACTTCCAGCCCAATCCGCATCACAGTAACCTGTTAACACTGAATTAGTGTTGCGAGAGTACAAAATGCCATAATCACTTGTACCACTGATATACTTAATGATCCTTTTCACTTGAATGAGATGACTAGTCTTTGGTTCTGCTTGATACCTAGCACAGACTCCAACTGCAAAAGTAATATCTGGTCTGCTGGCAGTGAGATACAAAAGACTTCCAATCATGCTTCTATATAAACTAGGATCCACATCAGTACCTTTCCCATCCTTTGTAAGCTTGATATGAGTTGCAGCAGGAGTTCTTTTATGGCCAGCATTCTCAAGACCAAACTTCTTAACAATTCCCTTGGCATACTTACTTTGAGTGATGAATAAGGTATCTTCCATCTGTTTTACCTGAAGTCCCAGAAAGTAAGTTAATTCGCCTACAAGACTCATTTCAAACTCAGATTTCATTTGTTCAACAAATTGTTCCACCATATGGTTCGACATGCCACCAAACACGATGTCATCAACATAAATTTGAGCTACCATGAGTTCACTGCCATTTTTCTTAACAAACAAGGTTTTGTCAATGCCACCTTTGTCATAACCATTGTTGATCAGAAACTCTGTCAATCTTTCATACCAGGCTCTAGGTGCTTGTTTTAAGCCATACAGAGCCTTTTTCAATCTGTACACATGATCTGGAAAACTTGGATCTACAAACCCTTTAGGTTGTTCCACATAGACTTCTTCATCCAGGTAACCATTCAAGAATGCACTCTTGACGTCCATTTGATATAGTCTGAATTTTAGCAAACATGCTACTCCTAACAACAATCTGATAGATTCAAGACGAGCAACAGGAGCAAATGTTTCATCAAAGTCTACCCCTTCTATTTGAGAGTATCCCTGAGCAACTAGACGAGATTTGTTCCTTGTCACATTACCACTCTCATCAGACTTGTTCCTGAATATCCACTTAGTTCCCACAACATTTGCATCATCAGGTCTTGGAACCAATTCCCACACTTCATTTCTCTTGAACTGTCCCAGTTCCTCTTGCATGGATTGAATCCAGAACTCATCAGTCAGAGCTTCTTTGACATTCTTTGGTTCTATTTTTGATATGAAGCATGCATTAGAAACTAGATCCCTTGACCTTGTAATAACCCCATCATTCAGATCACCAATGATATTTTCTTTTGGATGTATCTTCTGAATTCTAATAGAGGGTTCTTTGGTAGCTAAAGGCAGTTGAGAGACAGTGTCTTCTTGTTCATTTTGGAATTGAATTGCTGGCTCATCTGGTTCCCCATTAGTATACTCATACGGTAGATCATCTTCATCATGTGCTTGTTCCGTTCTCTCATTGGATGTATCATCAACAACAACATTAATGGATTCCATCATGACTCTCATGCGGATATTATAAACTCTGTAAGCTCTGCTGTTTCCAGAATATCCCAGAAATATTCCAACTTCACTTTTAGGATCCAGTTTTCTCCTATGTTCTCTGTCAGTCAGAATGTAGCACTTGCTCCCAAAAACATGGAAATACTTCACTGTAGGTTTCTTTCCTTTCCATAGTTCATACTGAGTGACTGTGTCTCCTTGACGAATAGTGACACGATTGTGAATGTAGCAGGCAGTGTTGATGGCTTCAGCCCAAAAATGATATGGTAGATTTTTTGCATGCAACATAGCTCTAGCAGATTCTTGCAATGTCCTGTTCTTCCTTTCAACCACTCCATTTTGCTGAGGAGTGATAGGAGCAGAGAATTCATGTTTGATTCCTTCAGATGAGCAGAACTCAGAGAATTGACCATTTTCAAATTCTTTTCCATGATCACTTCGTATTTTGACAATCCCACTCCTTTTTTCCCTTTGCACTTGGAGACATAGTTCTTTGAACACTTCAAAGGTGTCTGACTTCTCCTTCAGAAATTCTACCCAAGTGAACCTGGAAAAATCATCTACACAGACAAAAACGTACCTTTTTCCTCCCAGACTTTCCACTTGCATTGGCCCCATCAAATCCATGTGCAGTAGTTCAAGCACTTTTGATGTAGTCAGATGTTGTAACTTCTGGTGAGACATTTTGACCTGCTTCCCAATCTGACATTCACCACAAACCTTTCCTTCTTGGATGTTCAACTTTGGTATCCCTCTAACTACTTCCTCAGCAACAATCCTTTTCATACTCTTAAGATTCAGATGACCTAACTTTTGGTGCCAGATTCTAACTTCATCTTCTTTAGACATCAAACATCGAGCAGACAAAGATGTTGTTTCAGAGGTCCACATGTAGCAGTTGTCCTTTGATCTAGCTCCTCTCATCAGCACATCCTTGTTCTTATTTTTGACAACACACCCAGACTGTTTGAACACCACCTTCAAGCCTTGGTCACAAAGTTGACTTATGCTGATCAAGTTTGCAGTTAACCCTTCAACTAGCAAGACATCATCAAGGTTTGGAGATCCTGTGTCAGACAATTTTCCAATTCCTCTGATCTTTCCTTTGGCTCCATCCCCAAAAGTAACAAAGCTCTTAGCATGTGGTTTCACTTTCTCAAGATAACTTTTTACTCCTGTCATGTGTCTGGAACACCCACTATCAAAGTACCAGTCTTCTTTTGATGATGCGCGCAGAGAGGTGTGAGCAATGAGAGCAGTAACATTAACCCTAGGCTTCCACTTTCTTTTGTCTGGACTTTTCTTTTCATCTTCTCGTGATACACCTTGAAGCATAGGATATCCATATAGCTTGAAGCAATATGGTCTAATGTGACCAAATCTGCCACAGTAATGACATCTCCAAGTTGAATTTTGATAGTTCCTGACTTGAGCATACGAATGTGTAACCGATTGCTGGGGCCTGTGGTTCCACATTTTAACATTTGATTGCCTTCCAATCTGCACATGTTCCTTGGTCATGTTCTGACTTGCCTTGTTAACAGCACGATAATCAAATCCTATCCCAGTCTTATCACCTGCACTTTTTCCCACATCAAGAATTTCATCCAGAATATCAGTGCTTTTGCTCATCATGCGAATGGACTTGGTCATTCCTTCCATTTTTGAGTTCAATAAGGCAACTTCTTCAGTTAGCTTCTTCTTCTCAGCTTGAAGGTCAAGGACTTGCTTCTTTTGTTGCTGACCATAGATACATGCTTCTTTCCACTTAGTGTAGAGAAGTTTATAGGCTTCAGCAAGTTCCTCATCGGAGATTTCCTTGTCACTGTCTCCATCATCTGAATCACATCTAACCATGAATGATGTTACTTTGTTTGCTGTTACATCTTCACCTTCAGTATCAGATTCATCATCAGACCAAGTGGTGACCATTCCTTTCTTCTGTTTCTTTAAGTATGTGGCACATTCAGCCCTGATGTGGCCAAAACCCTCACATTCATGACATTGAACTCCTCGGCCATTTCCTGCCTTGTCTTCATCTTTCATTTTTCTTTGAAATTGCTGATTCTTGAAGTTGTCAGGTCGTTTGTCTTGCACATTTGGCCTTGATCGTTTATCCAGCCTCTTCAAAACCTTGTTGAATTTTCTTCCCAGAAAAGCAATGGCTTCAGATATGCTTTCATTAGTTTCATTGTCAGACATATCATCATCCAAATCTGTGCTTGAGACAAGAGCAATGCTTTTATTTCTTTTCTCAGGTCTATCATTCTGAGTCATTTCAAAAGTCATCAAAGATCCAATAAGCTCATCCACCTTGATACTGCTTATGTCTTGAGCTTCTTCAATAGCAGTTACTTTCATGTCGAACTTCTTGGGAAGAGATCTGAGAATCTTTCTCACAAGCTTCTCCTCTGACATTTGTTCCCCTAAAGCGAATGAGGAGTTTGCCATATCACGCAGTCTCATATGAAAATCAGAAATGGTCTCATCTTCCTTCATCTTTAAGTTCTCAAACTGAGTTGTTAGAATTTGAAGCCTCGACATTCTAACTCTGGAAGTCCCCTCATGAGCAGTCTTGAGAATCTCCCAAGCATCCTTTGCCACAGTGCAAGTGTTGATCAATCGGAACATATTTTTATCCACTCCATTGAATATAGCATTCAGCGCTTTAGAGTTGCCCAACGCTTCCTCATCCTCTTCTTTATTCCATTCATCCTCAGGTTTCAATTCACCAACAGATGACCCTTCCTTGGGTATATTGACCGGATGTTTCCAACCTTTGACAATAGCCTTCCAGGTCTTGCTGTCAATTGATTTAAGAAACGCAATCATACGCGCCTTCCAGTAGTCGTAGTTGGTGCCATCCAGAATAGGTGGTCTATTCACAGAACCACCTTCCTTTGAGTTGTCCATTGGAACCGAATCAGTCTTCCCTGGAGCTCACCCAACTAGAACAGGGTGCCTGCTCTGATGCCAATTGAAATTCGTATTCACCTAGGACAGATGTGATACACAATGTTGCAACAATGTGTAGCACAACAAAACACAATCAGAGTATCAATAATAAACAAACAGTTAAAACACAAGGAGTTGTTAACCCAGTTCGGTGAACATCACCTACGTCTGGAGGATATCAATCCAGGAGTCAATTCACTATCAAATAATAGTTCTCAGGTCACATAAAAGTCCCTCCTATACCTAAGTACTCCCCCTTAGTATAGAGCCTCTTATATGTTCACCACTATTACACAAGTGAATCAAGCTTAGCCCTTCTCCTCTAAGCTATGAGAAAACTTTCTCTAACTCCTAACAATCACTGCCACAGTGATCAAGACATGTTTATCAAAAACAGTTTGATGAGATTACAACTCAACTAAACAAATTCAACTCAGTACTTTGATGAACTAAAGCACTAAGTTGGTACAACACTCACAAGATGACTCACAAACAAAACCCTAAAATCAATATCTGAATCTCTGAATCCGTGCACAGCTAGGGTTTACAAGTTCCTTTTATATAGACGTTCACATGGGGCTTGGATCTTCAATGGGCTGAACGTCATAGCGTCCACTAACACACTTCTGGAAAGAATCTTCATGGAATCAAATCTTACTAGAATAAAATAACAGAACCAAGTAAAACAGAATTTGAGATAGACTTGGTCCATACGATATTAATCTTGTTACTTCAGCCAAGATTAAAACAAACACGCCTTCAGAAGATAAAACGCACAGCATAGGATAAAAACTTCTGAATCACCATACAGTTAACAACCTCACAACAAGCTTGACTTTAACAACTGAACAAGCAACATATGTAATTCCACCATGTTGCTCCAGATGTTGGAACATATGGTTGCCCATCATGTTTTGAGCAAAATGCAGCCAATCAAAAGAACTACAGGAAGGTTATAACCTCAGGCAGGAATCGAACTACTGAGACACGAAATGTAATATGATCCATGAACTCTTTTCATATAGTTATCTTCTATACTTAGTTTCATATTTAGCTGTTCTAGGATATTGACATTAACATAAAAGAAATTGTGGAATAAATTGGAACTAAATTGCAAGTGAGAAGTTTTGTAGTGCTATTAGGTAAAGGAAGAAATATTTGTCATAGCATGGAAGAAATCATGAATTTAAATAAGTATTCAGTGGCTATATGAGCTCAACCTTTGTTACAATATCATGGTAGCAACATAAATATGAAGGTTGACTCATACATTTCTACAATCTGTACATCATAAGCTAAATTTCTTATCAACCGAACTCAAAAATATTGATTTATGTGATTGAAAGCTTGTGACAGAATACTTATAATAATTGGATATGAGTTATATGCTTAAAACCCCAATAGTGGAAACTGATTTAGTCATATTCTGACCTTAAAAACCATAAAGTATTTTTTTGAACATTCTATGCACTCTTCTAGTGACAGAAAATAGATAGAAAATTTGGAAAGTTGGAAAAGGTGAAAACATTAACTTAAATTGCTTCCGTTGATATTAGGTTTAATTTGCATGACATTTACACATGATCTTTTTGCACTCCGTTATTGGTTAAGGGCCTTAAGTGAGTGATCATTCACACAACTATGAAACTCTTGCTGTGTTATCATTTTTGCTATTTTCACAATGTTAATTCTGCAACTAGACCTTAGTTTAATTATATTATTCTTAGTAATTTCAATTGATGATGACTATATTACATGTTGTTTTTAATAGGTACTCTTTCAAGATCGAAGTGTTTAATGGGGCCGGAACTTGTGACAAAAGTTTACCATTTTACACTTTTCATTCCTTTGATGAAAATTGTTAATGCTGCAATGGTTTTTCTTTCTTTCTTTCTGTAAACCCACATGTACAGGTTATGGTTGCAAGTCTTAGTGAGAAGAAATGTGCAGAAGGCATTGGTGCACTGGATTTTCAAGGACAACTTGATGACAAGCCCCAAAATGGGGGAAGGCCTTGCAACATGGCTCATCTTAGGTTTCTTCTTAACCCTTAGAAATTAATGTCATGTTTTTAAGGTTGAGAGTGGTTTTTATCCACTTCTGGTTTCTGCTACTGTTATTTTCGGCTGTGCTCCTTGCTGATTTACTGCAGAAGTTGTTGTTGTGTGCCAAGCCTCTTCATTCTATTTTCGTTGCTGTTGGAGCCATCTTTTCTCAGGTTGATAGTGACCAGGAGTATTTATCCACTTCTGGTTTCTGCTACAGTTAAATTCTGATGTTCTCCTTGCTGAATTAATGTCAAGTTGTTGTTGTGTGCCATGCCCCTTGATTCGTTCTTCATTGCTGCCTTGGAACGTGATTAGAAGTGAGGATATAGACAACAGTGTTGCAGTTGTTCTTTTGTGTTACTGTTATTTATACAGGCTTTCCTTATCTAATTTCCTTTGCTAACTCTCTTTTATTTGTGTATTTTATTTTGCCCCTATCATGTAACTCTTCTTTAGGCTTTGCCTTGATTATATATATTTGGATTTTTCAAAAAACTTAGGGGCTAATTTGGCTTCAACCGCACAAATACATTTTGGCAAATTCTAATCATTTATGATATTTGCTAAGGAATCAAGATATAAGTAGTCTTTATCATTTAAAATTGAGTTGGTTTTTTTTTTCCAGGCATCATACTTATTTTTCCATGTTTCAGTTTTTCTGTGATAGTTTGAGGGATAGATTACAAGAGTCATTTTCATTGTTGTTTTAATGGTTTTCATCCTTAAGCGTCTCCTTCCTGTGTGCCATTTAGTCTTCTTCTTGGTTCAAGTTCAGGTATAAATACTCCTATTTCTATATTTTATACTAAGAGTAAGACTTATCACTTCTTTCTTTCTCAGTATGTGTACAACTATTGATTATCTACACCTATTACATAGTCTCTATATTGTTGTTTAGCTATGGTCTCCCAATAAAATATCATGAATTTAAAGCTTGATATTGCTTTTTCTCTCTTGGCCCCTTTATTTTTATTCTATACCCTCTTTGTCTCTAATTTTGATGATATGATATCTGATATGTTGCTGAGAAATTATCTGATGGTGTATATGTTTTATTGTGCAAGACAATAAAGAGAATAATGGATTCATCAAAAGTTGAGTGTTGTCACGGAGCAACTAAATGTTGTAGTTTTAGTTTTGATAGTCAATGTCAATCCTCAGACAATCTGTTTCTAATTAGTGACTTATGTTCTGTTCATTGGTGGATGCATGAAATGTTTTTACTCATCCCATAGGAGGGCTTTTATGTAATTCAAGGTTAAAAATGCAGATGAACATTTGTAATGCAGATGTACTGCAATATTTTGTTTCTGCATCTTCTGTTTGCAGTGTTCCTTTCTACATGTCTCTTTTTGCATACTTAAGAACTCACCCTCTAATTGCATATTTCAGCTTAATTGAAATTATATACAGCTGAGAAGTATCTTCATTCAGCTCGGTCCGCTGAGAAGTAAAAACTTATGAAAGAAATAACATCTATGAAGAAATTTTTCTGTTATTATTGCCCTTTAGTGGTTTGGACTCATGGAATAATGTTTTGTTGACATTTCTTATCCCCATCCACCTTAGATATATAAGAAAACAAAATAGAGAAATGTGTGGAAATGAGATAGAAATGAAAGTGAGATGAATAAATCATTACTCTTAGATATGTATACAATTTTAGTTTCAAATATCTCCCTCATAGTCTAATATGTTATTATATTTCAGCCAACTTTTTATCTTTTACAGCCAAAGCTGCGCTGAATTACAAGTCGACAAGGGGGTCAAACACAATTAACAATTAAAACTCATAATTCATATATATAAGAAAGATAAAATATTTAAACATAAACATAAGATAATAACGGTACAAGTGTTTGGCTAATTAAAATTGTATGTCTTAGAAAATTGTATTATTCCATATATATCAAATACTCAATAATTGTAATTAACATTGTAGTTCGTAAAAAATTATCCGTGCATCGCACGGACAAACGGAAATAAACCTAGTGCTACAAGTTCCACCACAATTTTCTTTGTGAAAATGGTTGGGCTAAATAAGAAAGAGAAAAAAGATGGAGAAATTATTAGCATGTTTGATTACTCTTTTGTAAAACGTTTAGTTTTTAAAAACAGTAAAAGAGAAAAAACACGTTTGGCATGAACAATATTTATTTTAAATTTTGAATCCCGAAATATTCTTAACATGTTTTATGTTTTTATTTTTGGCTTTGAAATCACATGTTTTTCAGCTCTGAAAAATAAATATGTCACCCAAAAAATATTTTCTTTTCTACTTTTGAAAAATTTATTTTAAAATTTTTCTTATTACAAATTTTAAATTCAAAAAGCTGAAAAGAGATTCAAACAAATCATATATAAGTAAATATTATACGGCCTTCATATATTAGCACATATTTTTATCTTTAATCGCATTTTCGCTGATTTTTATTTTTATTTTTATTTTGTATGGCATCATCCCCATACCTATTACTTCTCTCTTCTTTATGATTTTCTTTTTCTAGTAAATCAATGTGAGACTTATCAACACATATTTTAAGTGATATAAGTGGTCTCGATTAAATGATTGAAGATAAAATCTGATACATTATTATAATTTAGAAGATTGAAGATAAAATCTGATACATTATTATAATTTAGAAGACCTAATTCTACCAAAAAAAATTTAGCTTGACTCGTCTTATATATAAGTACTATTTTTACTAGCTATATTTGTAATCAATGTAAAATTTCTAAAAAAAAAAAGAAGAGAAACTAGATGAAATGAGATAGAAAAGAAGTTTAAGTGTGTGTGAATATAATGTATCAAAATCACAAATTTTGTCACCCACCCGCTCAAACTTTTGAGATATATAGTTAACTTATGACATCATCATATTTGAATGTTACCAAATAGTCTAGATTTCAATGAGATGGATGAATAATTCACATAAAACTAATCAACCAAGATAGTTAATTTGCTACCATTGGCTAAGGAACTACGCAAAGATCTCTCTTCTGTTGTTCCGCCGTGCGGTCGCTATCCCTCTCATTATTAAAACTCATCAATTCTTTTCGCCCTTCTTTTTGTCCTGAGGTATTGCCTTTCTCCTACAGGGACAAAACAGACAGGGCAACTAGTTAGTTGAAAAAGCACTAAATTCATTCCCTTCCAATTCCAACATGCATGTGTTTGAAACTGTACACAACTGAAATGATAGGGAACAAGAAACTTCATTTCAGAAGCATAAATGTTTTTGTTCACACACGTGAAGGGAGAAGAGAGATCGATAATAAGAAAAAAAAAAAAATATATTAGATGTGATATATAATATGATAAGAAAATATGACAAAGATAAAGACAAAATCAAATGAAAATAAAGTGAAAAAATATGAGGTATGAATAAATCGATGCGAATAAAAAAACTTTCTCACTTCACTTACACTTGACAAACAAAAAGGAAGTTATACATTTTTTTTGTTTATGTAATTCTTATCCCTTTTCCTTACCTAGTACAACTTTCTCCGGAAAAAGAAAAAAAATCATAAAAAGTACACACACAAGAATACTTTATAACATATATTTTATGTCAAAATCATTTTGATTGAACCTGGGAAAGGTTTACTATTTCTTTTTGTTTTCGGCCTGTCAAACTGTCGGTTGGCATAGGAATCCAAAGATTAGTAAGATACCATTGTTAAGTTACAGAACTAGTAAAATTAGGACAATTCGACTGTGGACCTGTTAAAATATTTGGTTCACTCATCATATTTTTTATGTAATATTTAGTATATGCTTATTTTTCTTTGCACATAATAGAAAAAATAATAAAAGTGTGTGTTTAGATCAGAGTTAGCAAAATTTATTTTAAGTAATTGATTCTACTAAAATTGCATATGATATGGTAAGCGCTTATAAAAAATAATAATATGGTAAGCGTGAGTTGAAATAATGTGAATTTTGTAAGATAATTATATTATATGAATATCAGCTGTAAATTTTTTGAATTAAATGTGTTTATTGCGTAAACAACTATTTGTTCATTTTTCGATGGAGAAAAAAAAAACAATTATTTGTTAGCAAGTATGAAATTGATTCTGTAGAATTGTCGAGCTGATTCTGGTTTAGTATGATGCATCCATCATTTTGAGATAGAATTGATTTTGAATCAAGTAGAATTGATTCTATAAAATTAATTGTGGTTTTCAAACATTCTCAAAGTTAATGATTATTAATAAACTTACACTTACTATAAGAAGAAAAAAAAATAATGTAGGAAAAAAACCTTGGGACTATTGAGACAAGAAGTTGCTGTGTCTTCCAAAGCCTCATCAACCAAAGCTTCTATAATATTCCTCCTCCTCTTGAAACTTGATCTCTTGTCGTTTTCATTCAAAGAAGAAAGCTCCTCAACATGTTCGCCACTAGGAATTTTTTTCTCTACCAAGGAAGTGGCATCAGAGACAATATGGGAGGAGCTAGCAACAACAGATAAAGACATGGAACAATTGTGATTATTATGATGATGGTCATTAAAGAATTCCTCAAAGTACATGGTCCAGCCACTTTCCTCAGTGGAAGTATCACAATTAGAGGATAGAGGAGTGTTCTGGGAATGAACATTGAGGAAAGGTATAGTACCTAAGGGTAGAGAGATTGTGCTAGCGAGAGAGAATAAGAGAGAGAATGCTGGATTTTATGTGTTACTTCATCAAATGAGCAAAAAGTCCCTTACACTTGATAACTACCTCCTATTTATAGAGCTTGGGTACTACCTATTGGGCCAATTGGGCCTCCGAGGTCAAGGCCCACCCAAAGGCCAGGGCCCCGCCTCAGGGCGGGATACATGCTGGGCGTTGCCACTCTAGGGGCTCGCCCAGTCCACTAGTCCACAAGACACCGAGCTCGAGGTACGAGAGCTAAGGGTGTCTTTTAAATGCTTTTACATATGTCCTACAGTACACCAGAATCTGCACTGCCAACATGGCTTAAGAAAAAAGAAGTAAACTATATCGCCAACACGGCGTGAGCAAAAGGAAACTTGCATTTTCAGTTACCCAGTCCACTGACTTGACGAGCAACCCGAGCTGGCAAGTCCACTAGTCCACAAGCGGCGAGAACGATTACTTCGTATTGGCGATAGGTTGGAGCAGGTGTATGATCGCTCGCCGGCGGGAAAGGTGACAGGCATGGGTCATGTGCCGATCATTCAATCATTGACTGGCGGTGACCCCGGCGAGCGACTGAACTTTGTTGTTGGTGTCACCCGTCAGGCGATGGTGTTTGATCCTTATGGTGGCGAGGCTTTTCGCGCTTTCCCTTATTTTAGAACCCTTTCAAATCTCTATCTGCCTCACGTGGCTGCCCCACGTGATGTGTTGGTTACATCAATTTCCCTCTTTCTCCGGAACCGTCACTTCTCCTTTCATAACCGTCCCATCGTGCGCAGTAACTCCCCATTGCACGCGACCCACCTCCCCAAAACCATCATGACTTCCAACCTTCCACACGCGTCCAACACGCGTCACCCCTCCAGCTTCTCCCCTTCTCCTATAAAAACCCTTCTTCCCCACTGTCATCCCTTTCCGAGACCCCTCTTTACTTCCCTAATCGCTTACCAAACTCCCTCTGTCCACTTCCGCTCCGGAGCCGTCGCTTATCACCCTTTCCGCTACCCACTCTTCACATCCTACTCCGGTGAGTCCCACTGTCCTTATCTTTACATCGCACACATACTTATCTTTTCCTTTCTTTCACTTCACTGTCTTCTAAAAATGGCTTCAAACCCTACCTCCCCTAATCACTCTTCTTCCTCCTCCGAAAGCGACCCTGACTCCACCGCTGCCGGCGGCCTCCGTTTAGAGGTTCCGGAGATCCCAGCTCACCGACTAAAAACCTACGCCACTCTGCCCCTTCCAGTCCAAGTAGCCCCCAAACACGAGGCTATAGATCAACCTTCCATCTTCCAAGACAGCGATCCCATTGTGCAATTCGTGAACTCCCTGGGTGGCTTGTCCAATGACGATGAGTTTAACGCCAAACTCAGGATCTGGGTTTGCAGTCCCGGGGATCGCCCCTGGCTTCACAAGCCAGACGGCGACGTAAAGAGATCCCATTTTTTCTTTGCGTACGAATACATGTTTAGCGAGCTTGGAATCAGGCTTCCTTTTTCACCCTTTGTCCAAACCGTCCTCCGCGACATCAACGCGGCTCCCTGTCAACTCCACCCTAATGCCTGGGCTTTCATTCGATGTTTTGAAATCCTAAGCGCCGCTGTCGGCATCGCCCCATCCCCCACCAGTTTCTTCTACCTTTACGACGTCGACCCCAAGTCCATCAAAAACAAAGGATGGATTTCCTTGAAGGCCCGAGCCGGCCGGAAGTGTTTGCATCCTCACAAAAGTAACGCGAAGTCCTCCTTCGCACGAAAGTACTTCCGTGTGGCGGTTCATCCCGCCTACCCAGAGGCATTCACCCTCAGAGACGGGACCGCCCTCTTTCCTCTTTACTGGACGGAGAAGCCCAACGGGATCACCGATCTTTCAGAGGAATCCTTGTCCGCCAACGATAAAGCCTTTCTTAATCTCCTTGCCCCACTTCCCATCCTTGACTGCACAACAGTCCTTGAGGGCGCTGACCTCTCAAGAACTCCCAAATACTTAGGTTGCCCATAGCTCACTTTTATTATTGACATTTCCTTTCTCGACTCCTATGTTGTCACTGATCGTTTTTTTTTATTGTTACAGAAGATATGAATTTCACGAACGCCGAGCTCCTGAAGGCTCGCGAGAGGAGAATGGCTCGCTTCTCCCCAAAATTCAACACTGAGGGCGACGCGAAAAAACGGGGCGGTGCTGAGAACCAAGCCGAGAACACCAAAGCTCCCAAGAGGAGAAGATTGGCCAAAGCCTCCTCCGGCGCCGGCACATCCAACCCTGGCGCTCAGCCCACCACTGCTGCTACGCCTAAAGGCAGAAATGTCGCTGAAGCCTCCGTCGCCGCAGCTACCGAGCCAACCGCCGCACCAGCTTCTACTCCTGCCTCCGCCGGTGCGACCGCTGCTGTTGCCGCTGAGTCCTCTGTTAACGCCACAAAAGCTGCTGCGTCTTCCGACACTCCTATTGGAGAGAAGGAAAAAGAAAATGAAACCCCAAAGTCTCCCCCTCGCCAAGATGCGCCTCCTAGCCCGTCCTCAACACATGATGCGGGCTCCATGCCTTCCCCGCCTCATCAAGGGGAACAATCCTGTCCTGGCGCTGCCACTACCTCTGAAGCGGCTCAAATTGAACAAGCCCCTGCTCCCGAGGTTGGTTCTTCAAGCTATTATAATATGCTCCCCAACGCCATTGAACCCTCAGAATTCTTACTTGCTGGTCTCAACCGTGACGTCATAGAAAAAGAAGTTTTGAGTCGGGGCCTGAATGACACCAAGGAGGAGACTCTTGCTTGCCTCCTACGCGCTGGGTGCATCTTTGCTCACACGTTTGAGAAGTTCAATGCCGCCAACGTTGAAGCTGAGCGGTTGAAGGCCGAAAGTGCTAAGCATCAAGAAGCCGCCGCTGCTTGGGAAAAGCGTTTCGACAAACTGGCGACGCAGGCAGGAAAAGACAAAGTCTATGCCGACAAGATGATTGGCACAGCGGGGATTAAAATCGGCGAGCTGGAGGATCAGCTGGCGCTGATGAAGGAAGAAGCAGATGAGCTGGATGCAAGCCTTCAAGCTTGCAAGAAGGAAAAAGAGCAAGCTGAGAAGGACTTGATTGCCCGAGGCGAGGCGCTGATTGCTAAGGAGTCAGAGCTTGCCATACTGTGCGCTGAGCTGGAGTTAGTGAAAAAGGCGTTGGCAGAGCAAGAGAAAAAGTCTGCGGAGTCCTTGGCCTTGGCGAAATCTGACATGGAGGCGGTGATGCAGGCTACGTCCGAGGAGATCAAGAAAGCGACCGAAACTCATGCCGAGGCCCTCGCCACGAAAGATGCTGAAATTGCTTCCCAACTAGCAAAGATCAAAAGTCTAGAGGACGAGCTGGCGACGGAGAAGGCCAAAGCCATTGAGGCGAGGGAACAAGCCGCTGACATCGCCCTTGACAACCGCGAGCGCGGTTTCTACCTCGCCAAAGACCAGGCCCAACATTTGTACCCGAACTTTGACTTTAGCGCCATGGGAGTAATGAAAGAGATAACCGCCGCAGGACTGGTTGGTCCCGACGATCCTCCCCTGATTGACCAAAACCTCTGGACAGCGACTGAAGAAGAAGAGGAAGAAGAAGAACAGGAGAAAGAAAACAATGAATAATGTAATTTTTAACATTACTTTTATCTTTTACTGTCACCTTGTAGTGTACTTTTCCGCCATTCGTCTATGTTTAAGCAACCCTTCGCCATAGCTTTTATATCGCCGTTGGATATTTTGTAAATCATGTTGGAATGCTTCCGCCGTACATTTTTTAGTCGCCGCCGCATCGTCATCACCATCTTGCTTTAGCCTTGTAAGAAATTAGTTTGACTTGCTCGCCATTCTCAGCGTAAGGCCGCCACCATTTTGCGGTAGGTCGCTACCCTCATTTTTGGCGGTAGGTCGCAACCCTCTTGCGGTAGGTCGCGACCCTCTTGCGGTAGGTCGCCACCATTTTGCGGTAGGTCGCTACCCTCATTTTTGGCGGTAGGTCGCGACCCTTTAGCGGTAGGTCGCCATCCTCTTGCGGTAGGTCGCGACCCTCTTGCGGTAGGTCGCCACCCTTAGCGTGAGGTCGCCACCCTTTTGGCGACTTTTGTGTGTCTAAACTGAGTCTTACAGGTCGCCACCCATAGCGTTTGGTCGCCACCCTTTGGCATGAGGTCACCACCCTAGCGGTAGGTCGCCACCCTTGGTGTGATCGTCCCATTTCGGGACTCAAAGTGCTTTGGGTTCCAATGGCCAGTTGGATTACCAAAGCGGTGCTCAGTAGAATGGGTAATTTGTACCCCACACATCGCCAATGAATCCGGTTGTTACGTGGGCTTTTCCGGGGCTAATTTAGTTCATCGTGAAACTTGTTTCACTTTGTAACTAAATCGCGCCATCAGGAGCTTGTCCCACCCAATAACAAACCGCTTATGGAAGAGTCTTCCAAGTTTCACAAAACTTTGATGGTGTGCCTCAATTCACGCACTCTTTCTCTTTGATCCGATTTGCTCCTCTCTGTCTGAATCAAAACCAGTGAAGACAATATAACTTCTAATACCAACTTCAAAATAAGAAAATTAGGAAATACAACAACTGAGAAGGGAATCAAATGAAAGATGGAGGAAAAGTTTGAAGGAATTGGAAAATTTGTTGGCCAGCGATCTTAACCATAGCAACGCTTTACTCGCCAAACTTCCATGGCCAAAACAAAACGTGCCCACCAGAATTCCGCCGCCGGAGTAAAACGTGCTTGATTCCAACGCCAACGACATTCTCTCGCCGTCGAACTCCATCGCCAACAACACTAGCTCGCCGCCTACCTTCAAAACGTGCTCGCCAAAACCAACACGTGCTCGCCAAAGCAAACGTGCTCGCCAAAGCAAAAACGTGCCCGCCAGAATTCCAACGTCTCGGGATTGGCTCTGCTCCTCATGTATTGTGCTCTGGACAGATTCCTCGCCTTTGTTCTTTTCTTCGTCATTACCGATCTGCTCTCCCTTGCCTACATGCTTCCTCGATCTGAAACTCCTCCTTTTATCGCTGCTTGGGCGACGTGTCGCCCTTTTCCAACTTCGCGCGCTTTCTTTTGAAAGCGTCGTCCTCCTCATCAAGAATATAAGTGCTGGCGCGAGCACGCATCTCCTCCATCGAACGCGCCGGCTTACGTGTCAATTTGCTGTTCAACCCTCCCGGTAGCAAACCGTTTTTAAATGCTAAAGCACAAGCTCGAGGCTCCTCGTCCTCAACCTTGACCGACGCTGCGCTGTACCTTGCCATGTACTCTTTCAGTGATTCTTCTTCTTGCTGGCGAATATTACATAGGTCGTTGATCGTCACCGGCTGATTCTTATTCGCCGAGAATTGCACTAGAAACTTGGATGAGAAGTCTCTGAAATTTGAAATCGATCCGCGCGGCAAAGTTGTGAACCACGCCATCGCCGTCGATTTGAACGTCGATGGAAACATCCTGCACTTCACCGCATCTGACGCCGCAATTATCACCATCTTCGTATTAAAATACAGAAGATGATCCTTCGGATCGGAATCTCCGCTGTAAGAATCCAGAACTAACGTTTTCGTGTTATCCGGAATCGCCACACTCTCGACATCTTCCGAGAACGGACGGAACTCAGCCACGGAATCTGCTTCTCTGCTTCCATCATCTCGCTGCTCGCGACGGTAGAAATCTAACTTAGCCTGTAGACGCTCATTACGCTGCTGGATGTTGCCAACGCTGCGCATCAAACGGCGCCATTGCTCCTGTGTCACCGCCGGTTGTTGTTCCGGAGAATCCAGGACCACACGATGAGGCCGCCGTGAATGATGTTGCCTCCTGCGTCGAGTCTCCATCCAAACCAGAAACGATGCAAACTCGATCGGAAAACCAATCACTAGTCACAGAATCAAAATCAGAAAACCAGAGAATTGCCTAATCACAATCAGAGGTAACTTCATGCACAATCAATCCACGTGAATGGGAGTAGAAAGTTTACGGTTCCCCACAGACGGCGCCAAATGTTCTGGGAATGAACATTGAGGAAAGGTATAGTACCTAAGGGTAGAGAGATTGTGCTAGCGAGAGAGAATAAGAGAGAGAATGCTGGATTTTATGTGTTACTTCATCAAATGAGCAAAAAGTCCCTTACACTTGATAACTACCTCCTATTTATAGAGCTTGGGTACTACCTATTGGGCCAATTGGGCCTCCGAGGTCAAGGCCCACCCAAAGGCCAGGGCCCCGCCTCAGGGCGGGATACATGCTGGGCGTTGCCACTCTAGGGGCTCGCCCAGTCCAAGGAGCTTTGCTTAAGGAACTCATATTTGAGGCTGTAACTGTTCAATGAGAGAGCTAAGAAGAGAAGATGAAGAATGATGTGATTAGTGGGGTTCGGTGACCAGCTCTAAAGAGGCAAGTTTCCAAAATAATACATATATAGTTGAAGAAATTCTTTGGTAGCATTATTTATTATTTATTATATACAATTAGAAGAAGGGTCCATCGGCCGGGCAGCATTGATAACTAGAAATTAGGTTGTGTAAACCATATCAAAATCATCTGTTCTCAAAGGAAAATATTTTCTTCACACCTCATCTTGAGGTGGAAGGAGGTGAAGGAGGAGAGAGATAGGAAGAAAAGAAAAGGTAAGAGAGAGAAAATATTAGATGTGATAGATGATAAGAGGAGAGAGGTAGAAATAAAAATAGATAAAATGAAGTGTTTAAAAGATGAGGTGTGTATATATCATTACTCGTTCTCAAATGGTGTTTTCAGTCCAAACAATGAGATTATATTATAATTAGGTTAAATTCATGTCCATAAGCTTTTTAATTGACTTTACATAATTTCATTAATTTAGACAAAAAAAATTATATACTATTTGAAACAAGCATCTTAATCCGTCTTAGGGTGATTTATCTTCACCCTAATTGACCAATAATATCATTTATTTATTTTTTAATTTTTGATAACAAAAGTTATATATATATATATATAAAAGGTCGATAGTACAAATAGTCATCTAGTGCTACAGAGCAGATATTAAAACTGCTACCCAGTGATCATGAGAACAAACTCAGATAAAAAGCGTACGAGGCAGACATCCGTCGGGGACCCAAATTGTGACAAAAGTCACACAACCCAACAAAAACGGAGCCACATCTCGGCACTAGAAAAGAAACAACGCACGAACTATCGACCATAAGCACCTCAGAACTAAGCCCAAGAGATCAAATCACCACCGAAGGCTCAAGCTGCATCATGACCACCAACCTAGTATGCATCGAGACTTCAGAATAACTCAACCGCACAACACCTCAAAAGCAGGTCAGAAGAAGCTCCTCAACTGCCGCCGGCATCAAAGTTGCAAAACGGTGAAGGATAAAACATCAATAAACACTCTGAAAGGTTCAAATCTGAGAAAGGACGCCGAAATCAACAGATTTGAGGAGCCACGAGCAGTGTTCTGAAAAACAGGGTGGAACTCCGAGCGAGGGAAAACAGGGGCGCCGCCGTCGCACTACACGGCCACCACAGACTCGTATCTGGCCTCAACAGGCTAGCACAGATCAAGGCAAGCAACGAGGCTCACCAACGACGACATGTTTGCAAGGCGCACTACCGACGGAGGCGCCAAAGGCGAGGCTCCGAACCGAACCGAACCGAACCAAAACCACAACGCAGCAAAACGACCTCTGATTTGAACACAACAGTGGCTTTCACACCAAGGGGGAAGGAGGAGGACGCCGCCGCATACAAGGCCACCACGCTCCCAGATCTGGCCTCAGCGGGCTATCACAAATCAGGCAAGCCAAAGACTTACCGGCGACACTCGCTACAGAGAAGAGCAGCGATGTCGCCTACGGCGAGGGGGAGGCCGAGCAAGCGTCAGAACGCCTACACCATCAGGAGCTCGAAAAGACTGAGGATCCCAGATCCGCCGCCGAGAACCCGGAACTGCACAGCCAGCCCAGAACCATCGTCGCCGACCTCTGACGGCACACCAAAGCCCAGATCCCGATCAACCAGACCCGTTGCAACGCACGACCACCCATCCAGACCCTGCGAGCCAGAAGGGGGCGGCGCACCGAGGAGGAAAGCGGAAGCAAGAACGAGCTGCGCACAGACCGAGCGGACGAAACCGGATCCGATTTATTAGCACACAGGAAGAAAATAGAGCATGAAACAAGAGAAATAGCAGAGAGAACAAAGTTGAATGCAAAAACAGGAGAAGGAGAAAATGGCCACGAGAAGAAGAAAGAAACGCCGGGAAACAGGAGTGGGAGGCGCCACCTCCGTGTAGGAGGGGAGGCGGCGCCGCCGCTGATGGCTAGGAAAGGCAAACCCTAGCAGAGGGGTTTTACACGAGCGCTCTTCTCAGCTAGTACCTTAAGTCAGGTTAAGGCGTGGTACCTAAAATGATATAAATTAATAGAAAAAATATAATTTGAACTTAGAGGGAGAGGAATGATGAAGATTTGCAAGGTTCAACATAGGTGGGGCATGGAGGAAGAGAGTCGTGACAAGAAAGGAACTTAAGTGATCTCTTAGAGCTGCAAATTGAACTTAAAACCCTAATTTTTCAATCGTGCATTGAATAACATAAACAAACTTAAGAACAATATGTTATTAGTTTATTAAGTCGTTGAACTTAAATTTTAAAAAATTGAAACAATAAATCATCCATTTCTTTTCAAGAAAAATAACAAAATTATAGTACATGAGGTACCACACCAAAAAAAAATTATGGGTACCACAAAATTCACTTTTTTTAATATTTTTCTTAAATTTCATTAAAAATAACAAAACACTAGCTAAAACATGAACTGTATTGCGTGAGTATATTACTACTTTTGTTTCTAATTAACTATTTGGAGAGAAAAAAAACTCAAATATTAAGGAGTGCAAATAATTACGTTAACTTTAGAGAAGTGTTATTTTTTTTCTTCCTATATACTCTCTAAAATGTATTTTTATCTTTCTTCATTTATTTTTTCTCATAAAGGCATTACTTGGAAAATTATAATTTAATATTCTCTTAAAATGCTAAGGAGACAAATAAATAAGAACAATTAGTTTCTTCTAAGTTTACAGTTAAAAAGGAAATGAAATAGTACTAATTATGTTTTATTAGTTTTATCAGTATAAATTGAGGTTGACTAAATAACCCATGGAAGTTATTTAATCGGTTAATTTCACTTAAATTTACCAATAGAATTATTTTTAAATAAAATAAAAAATAAAAAATGAAAATTTTATTCTATTTATTTTAAATGTGATTGGTCAACCGATGATCATGGGTTACTTAACTCAAACTATTCTACATACCAATACATCATGTTGTGATTTAAAATTAATAATTCGTTATTATAGGGATAAAATATATTTAACCCTTAAAATTATGACTCTACAATTCAAACCCTTGACATGGAGGTACTGATCCGTTGAAAAAGATCAATGTTATATCGTTAGAATATTGGGTTTGTGTTATTGACTTATGAAGGTAACCAACAATCGTTTTGAAATGTATTAAAAATTTAAAATAGTTGAAAACCCCGGCGTTTGTTGTTGTCCACTTCTTTTTTTTTGAAAGTGGATAATATATTAAAACTTAAAGCGCCATAGAGGCTAAAACATCTGAAGACACCAAAAGGTCAATATATGCCACAGTTTCTTAGCGGCATCTTCCATCTTCCATCTGAAAACACTCATTTGCACAAAGTTTCTTAGCGGCATCTTCCATCTTCAGCCTCAATATATACTCAAAGGATTAGGGTTGTATCTGTTGCATGGAATGCTACCGTTAGAGGGAAAATCTGTAACTTTCAGATTCTGCTATGGCTGAACGTCTTAGGTAAGGTCGTCAGGATAGTACAATTGCTTTTGTACTAGGATATCGACGTGACCCTTATCCTAATTGACTTCTAATCATGTGACTCTTCATTTTGGAACTTGTGAAGCTTGTTGATCAGAGTCAGAGGGAAGCTAGGATCTTCTGAGCTTCATATCTTCTGCTTCTGGACCTCAGAGCTGGAAGTACTTGAACTTCAGAGCCAGCTTACTCTTGAACTTCAGAATCTTCACTTCTTTGTTTCTGGACCTTCAGAACTTCTGGACCTTCAGAGCCTCTGGGCCTTCAGAGCTTCTGGACCTTCTGAACTTTTGGTCTTCAGAACTTTAAGTGATCTGAATCCACATCGGAGCTTGTCATCTTCAGAACTTCTAAAGCATATACTACTGTTCAAAAGAACATAGTGAGTGCGAAAGCGTTGCGTTGACTACTCTTTGGGCTTAATCCTTCTGATATGTGTGAGTATTGACCAGAGTTAGAGCCTGTCATTTAAACACTCAGAAAACAACGTTAGAGTACCATAATTGTTCATACACAAAAGTTAACATGTAATCATCAAAACATAGAGTTGTACTACATGACCAAATCTTGGTCTTACACGCCCAATGTCACCCTAGTAGTGCCGCTGCAGCCAACTCGTGGTGGATCTCATAGCGGTCGGAAACAACCTCAAGGGAGCGGCGAGGATGAAGTCGCTAAGGAGGAGAGGTGAGAAGACGATGGGTTGCGCAGGAACGAGCTGAGTTTCCTCTCCTTCACCATTTCACTATGTTTATCGATGGGATCTCCGATGTGGTCGACTATTCTCAAATTAGAGAGTTGTTTGCCCATATTGGAAGGGTTGGGAAGATGTTTGTGCAACGACATCGCAAGGTTGGGAGGAGATTCTGTTTTGGGTTCGTCCGTTTTCTTTCCAGGACATACACTGAGACGACACTGGAACGTCTCAATGGGGAGAAGCTTAGTGGAGTTCATATTTCAATGATGGTGGCCAGATCCCGCTGAGGAGTGGTTTCTTCTACAATCTTGGGCACTGGTAGTCTGGGTTCAAAAAAGAAAAGGCAGATGGTTTGATTTCTGATTCTCAGTCGTGTATGTCCAAGGAGGTTGGTGCCTTGCCTGCTCCCTCTTCTTGGCATGATATTGTGGTGGGCAAGGTAAGGGGGAAGCTTCTTCCGTCAGCAGAAGAGAGCACGTTCACAGGGTTGGGGCAGTTTTGGGCCCCGATGGATGGATGTTGTACTGATCTTGTGTCTCTCGAAGGGGCAATTTTGCGCCCCAGTGCGGTTCTCTCCAAACGGCGTGGGAAACCAAAGAAGGTTAAGAAAGGGCTTAGGGCTTGCGTTCTTCCCGTCGAGTCGGGGAAAGGGGTTGTCAGGGGTCGTTGTCCCTTTGATAAGCCACCTCGTCTCGGGAGTGGCCTAGGAAGGAGAAGCATATGGTTGTTGGTATGGAGGTTGAGGGTTCTTCATCACTAAGCCAAGACGAGGTGGACTCGTGCAACCAACTGACGGTTTTTTAGCCCCAAGGGCCCAAGAGTCCCCCGGGTGTTATCATGAGAGCGAGAACAACGTTGATCATGGGAAAACGACTAGAATTGTCTTATGTCTGCTCGGATGAGGAGGCCCTTTAAGGCATAACCGCCCAAATTGATGTCTGCTTTCTTTGCTTGGCCTTGTTGGTTGACTTGGTGTGTTTTCTCTTGGGTCTTTTTCTTCTTCTAGAGTGTTGTTCTTTATTGCTAGGTGATTAGTTTTTTTTTTTGCGCCTATCACCTTCTTACCCGATGTATTCTTCTATGCTTTGTTCCCAAAGCTTTTATCTAATACATATTTTTGCTTTGAAAAAAAAAACATATTATGTTAATTTGAGTTCTCTGCATTGAGGTTTATAGTTGCAATTTTGGTTGTAGAGGAGCTGATTTACCATATACCTGATTGTAAACATTGATGCTCAGTTGAAGGAATATTGCCCCAGAGATTTTATTTTATTTTATAATCATATCTTTATCCTTAAAAAAACAAATTTATATTTATTTATTTAATAATTTGAAAAATGATTAAGTCAATTTGACATATTTGAAATCAAGTACTACATTCGTCCCTAATTAACGAGAGAAAAAAGCACACATATTTTACCTTCTAGAATGTATTTTATTTATCCTCATGAATTATTCTCACAAGGGCATTACTTGGAAAAACATCATTGAAAGCTTTCTTGAAATGCTAATAATAAGGGGACAAATATATGTATACGTTTTTTCTTCTAAGTGAATAGTTAATACAGAACATATGTAGTAATAAGTTTTTTTTTGGTAAACATGTAGTAATAAGTTTTAAATATAAGTTATAATAACATTTTTTTATACGAAATAATTTTAACTTCAAAATTATAATAATTTATAATTCTAATATCGTAAAATATTATTTAGTAAATTTAAATTTATTCAAATATTTTTTATAATTATTTTTCTTTGCTATGCTTCCTGAGATTATTTTTACTTCCATATAATAGATCAAAAAGCATATTTAATTTTTTTTTTCACATAATACACACATTCAATATAGTTCATACCTTCAACTTGATTGCTATGCCATTTGAAAGAGTTTCGTCGTTGAATAAATCTCTGCTTAAGTATTTGTCTGCTTTTTAATGGTTTATTGCAACACATTCATAAATATGTCAAACGATCATCATTTATGTAAGACCTAGAATTTCATGAATAAATTATTATTTATTTTCTGATTTAGGCTTTAAGTTTATGTTAGCGTAAAAATGTTTGTAAGGAATATTCATAAATCATTAGATATGCAGTTATATTTCAAATGATGAATTTTGGAACGGTACCCGGTACTTATAAATTTGGTTAGGTTTCAAAATATACGAAAAACATTCCCTCGTTGCAAAAGCATCAAATAAGTCATGATTCTTAATCAGAGCGGGAATGACACTTTTATATGATCTTTATGACGATGTATGTTTGATTTCGTGAATTTTGACTATAATGTTGATAGGTTTTATTTTCAGAGCCTAGGGAAGTTTTTTTCACCTTTGCTGAAGTTTTGTAGAGGACTTTCGGGTGATAAACGAACATGTGTCTCAGACGAGTTGCGTTGACTTTGAGTCAATCAAGTTGACATTAAAATTTAGAGTCGGCCCGACCAAGAGGCCAACTCTACGAGTTAGATTCGACCATTTTAACATTAAATCAACTATAATGTCACTTTTGGGCCTTTTAGCTTCGGTTTCTGATTGATGCCATTTTGCATTTTTATAGTGTTTTGTCACCGCTGTCAATAGTGCTTAAAAAAAGAGTGATGGGTTATTTTGTAGGTTTTCACATCATGTCCTAGAATAATGGTCGGTCACGAAAAGGCTATAAGCCTAAGTGGTACCCAAAATATGGATGACTAGTATAAGTCATTTGAATTTGAGACAATATTTTTCCTTGATTAGTTTGGATATAAGTTTATAGGGATAAACAAACAAGTAATTAGTGGTTGAGCAGCATTAATGTTATGACATGCATGGAGCATCGAGTTGAGGCCACTACATAGTGGGTTCCCGACTAACATGACTTCTAAAAGAATTGTTTCTAAATTTAGCTCAAATACCTTTGTATTTTTCTTTTCAAAATGTAATCTAATCAGGGATTCTGGTCATAGTTAGAGGGATGGCTCTTTCAGAACATAATTATCATATGCCAAGATTGAATATACGGATGAAATGGCACATGGGATGCCAAGCTACCCGTTGCGTTTGACATGCCATGCCAGCATGTGAAGCCTCGAGTTACCAATATTTACAAACTAAAAATAAACCTTGCATGAACAAGCTTAACATAAGCACGTTTAATACCTCTGAAGCTTTGCACAAACACATTTTACCCCTACAGCTGGTGAAAAGTGAAATATGATAAAAAAAAATACTATAACATCACTTTTTTTTGCATTCTTCTTTTTACTTCCAATATGCTGGGATCTTTATAGATTTTAACCAATCAAAATAGTGTTAAAAAAAGTGTTAGAAGAATTGTTGCACTTGCTAGAGCACTCGATCATATGAAAATAGGTGTTGTCTAAGCTGAACTATCACTTAGGTCTTTCAAAATTGGTGAAAGATATTTCATTCTTTTTTTAATCCATTGGGAATTGTTAGATAACAATAGTTTGCCTGAGAGTTCATAAAGGTCTTCTCCTCAAATGTCTAATGTCTAAGCTGAACTATCTTTATGAAGAGTTTTTCTCATCTATTCAATCACCAATATCTCTAGAATACAATGCTTAATTATTTTTGGAAGTTTTACTAACTTAAATGTCTTATGATTTTGGGTGAAAAATATAGTATCCTTCACTAATCTAGTTTGTTCGTTGTCCAATATAGTGCATACATACCCATGCCCCTTCATAACACAACAGATGAGAGGCTCCATGATGACACAACATGAAGTGATTGTAAGAATTTCACTCAAACATGTTCTGACGATGAAAATTGACGTTAGGGAACATTAGAAGTGATTTTGTAGATGAGCAACATTAAACCAATCATACTAATAAAACTAGCAATTGAATTTGAACTTTTGGAACAAAGGGATGTTAGTAACAGTCTCATTTTTCAGCGAAAATGGTGGGTTAATTAACTAAATCACATTAGATATACTTTGTTGTACTCATACAGTGATTTGACATATACTTGAAAGCATAACTAATGGGTTCAATATGAACATAACATGGGTTATGATGAGAAATGAAATGAGTCATTCGCTTGGAAAATCACTTTCCCAAGAAGCAAACAGAGCTTTAAATGCAGCTTAAGAGGGATCACTTTCACTCTACCATTTTCCTTTGTCTTCCATAGGAAAATCTAGGTCCACACAAGATGATTCACAATATTATATCAGTATTTATGGAATGCCCATGATACCAAACTGTCTATAACAAGGTGCTGCAGTCATTCATACATCCATATTTTCACTTTTGCATCTGCATTTTTACCTCTTGGTCCCTTACTCATATTAATGTGTTCATCTTATACATATTCATTTGTGCTAGAGACCAATTGTTCTGTACCATTGGTTTTTTCCCAAAAATACAGCAGAATTGGCAGGTTGCCATGTTGAGTTACCCCACTATAGAGCCTATGTGACTACTATTCCACTCATCCTTTATTTGCAGGGCATTCATTTGTCCTTATTCATCCCAAATTACACTCACCCAATACAACAGTACATAAAATATCAGAACCAATTAGAATGTTTATACATGTACTACTAGTATATGTAATTGATTCAAATGGTACATACTTAGCTTGGTTTCCCTTAAGTATGATCTCGGATTCAAGTATTGACTATGGAAAAAACCTTGTAGGGAGAGCTAGCCCCATCAGATTGTGGATGTTCCTACTTCGAACTAGATTGTTTTCTGTTAAGAATACAACAAGTATAATTAGAAAATAAGATACAATTTATGCATGTTATCTAGGAGATATATGATTTGATTGTGGCGAGTTATGTACTTTTTGGGATTTTAAGAAGGTGATTGAAGAAGAATTAAGCTATAGCTCTATGTTATTATATATAATTTTACATGTTAAATTGCATTCATATATGTGTAATAACAATCGTTTTTGTTATGAATTATTTCAAGCTTTGAGCCCCATGAATTAATTCGGCATGTTTCATCTTGTGAAGATATTTGGCATATGCTAAATGAGACATGAGTAAGCCATTGGATTCATGCAATTAAGACCTTCACTTTCAGTCATCATGACCTTCAAGGAGTACGATGGGAGTCACTGATTGCGTATCTACTTTTTCTTGTCTTGCTCTTCTTGGACGGATTCAAAGTCCCACCTCGGCCACAACTTATAAACTATCTAGTTAGCAAAACTATAAGGTTCATTCTGGTTCTTCTCTGTAACCATTCCCCATATGCACCCAACTCCTAGTTGTTAGAATTAATGCTATGTTTATGATGGGGTCTACCTTCACCTAGATCGATGAATCTATTTCTTGATGCTCTTTTTTGAAAGCATCATAACTTGTGTCTTGTTTTGATACACAAAGAAAGATAACAGAATAGAATCATATGTTAATGACTTCAACTTTTAATTTAGAATAGGATATTATATATGTTAGTTCTACAAATAGAACGAATAGTTTTAAAACTCGGCTCGGACCGGCCGGTCTGACCGGTTGAACCGGGACTCGGTCACCTGGCCGGTCCGAGCCTCCTAACGGATCGGTCATGCAGTCAAACCGGTGGGAACCGGTACGGCTCGGCCGGTTTTTAATTGAACCGGTGACTCGGCCGGTTTTTAATTGAACCGGTGAGTCACCAGTTTTTTTTTTTGCAACATCTGTTTATTCTTTAAAAATATTAAAAAGGGAACCTGGCCAGGATTCGAGCTCGTTCCTTGGAGGAAGAAAGCAAGGAAATCCACCACTAGGCTAGGCAACTGGTTTGGTATAATTATTACAATTAATTATATATAAAATAAAAAATGAATAAATTAGTAGCAATAACAGTATAACAAAATCTCTTTTACGAAAAGAAAAACAGTATAAAATCTTTTGACAAATATAGATAAGTATTGTTTATCATAAAACTAAAATCACAATTCCAAAAGTGACAATATTTACTTGTGTCATTTATTTTAATGTAAATATTTAATAACTATCATTTAAAATAAATTATTTGTATGCTTTTTACTATTATTAAAAAATGTAGAACCTATTTTTAATTGATATTTTAAACTTATATGTAATATTTTGTTGTAGTTAAATATTTCTTGTTGGTATTTTAATTAGGTACTTGTGTGATGGTAATGATTTTAAATTTAGAGTATGGAGTTAATAATTAGTCTTAGCTAGTATATTATTAATTTTTAATTTTTAATTTTTTTTAAATACACCGAGTCAAGCAATCGAACCAGTGACCCACTGGTTCGACCAGTGACTCAATGACTCGGTGCCCCGACCGAGTCGATGACCGAGCCGAGTTTTAAAACACTGATGAACACTTCTAATTTGTGTGTGATGGATAATAGACTGAATGCTCTCGTGGAAATAGCAATGTCCACAACAGAGTAGGCAGGAATGGCAGGAGGGTGTAACTGCAAAATGTACTGTGACGCTAAAGTTATTTACTAGATCAGAGAAAGAATCTCAAATTCTTAAAAGCATATTCAAGTAGCAAAATGAGAAGTGTTTTTAGAAATGAGTCAAACTTGTATTTATATGTATTCTAAGACACGTAATTGAGGCATTGGGCCTTAATGAAGTCTTTGTGATTATTCAGCAAATGTGATGACATTGTTATGCTTGACTGACTTTAGGAGGAGATGTTTATCGCTTTGGTTGTCATGGCTGACAAACATGATGTTCACTTGATTGTGAAATCTTCAAATTATTCGGAATAATATTGAGCCTTGTGGTCATTTGGGCCTGAACATATCAAGTTTGTGAATGTTATTTTTGCTTAACACAATGGAGCCAAAATCACAACCCTATTCACTTAGACATTTGCATAAAACTTTAATGCATTCACACTCTATTTTTTATCTACCTCAATTTCACTTTTTTATTTTCTATCTCTCTCCTTATTTTTTATCATATTATCTATTACATCCCATACTTTCTCTCTTTTCTTCCACCTCATTTCCACTTAAGAGGAGTGTGAACCAAACATCAATCATTTTCCGTATTTTCATACATTGAGAACTGCTAATAGGAGAGTGTCTTTTTTTTTTTTGAAGATCCTACCCTCCCTCCTAATTTTTTTTGGTTGAAAGAAGGCCCAAAGGCCCAACTTAAAAAAATGATCCATCAATATATTCCATATTTCCATTGACCCCCCTTTTTATTTTACTTATTTAATCATTTGTTGACCCTTCACAACGTGCTCAAACTTCACTTCATAGTTTCACTTCACTTCACTTCACATATACACTTCCTTTTTAAAAAAAAACCTTCAAAATCTCAATCTTAATAAAAATTGATTAAGACATAAAGAGAGCTAGAGAGAGCGGGGGCAGAGGAAGAAGCAACAACAACACTTGAAGCCAAGCAAAGCAGCTCCTTCGATCTATAAATCCATTGCTCCCCCAATCTCTCTCAATTTTCGCAACCATGATTTCTTCTAGCAAAATCAAATCCGTTGATTTCTACAGGTTCCAATTTCAATTTCCCTCTCCTTCGTTTTCTTCAGCTCGATTTCAATTTCCAAAAACTCATACATTCGTGCCTTGAATTGTTGTAAACTTGCTTCTGCATGTGCAAAATCGTTGTTGATTTTGGTGAATTTTATTTTCTCGTGATCGTTGTTTTCCGCTATGATTATGGTTTCTTTTAGCTGAATGAACTGAAATGTAGTGTGTGAATTGAAATGATATGACAGATTGACAGATTTCGATTTGTTGTAAATTTCATCGATAATTTGCTGAATTTCATGAACAATTTGTGAATGCCTGTTTAGTGTTTGCATTTCTTGTCCATTTCTCCTTTTTATTGATGATTTTGTTTGTTATTGATTTTCATCAATTAGGAAAATCCCTAGAGATTTGACGGAGGCGTCGTTATCCGGAGCGGGATTATCCATTGTGGCAGCTCTCTCAATGTTGTTCTTGTTTGGAATGGTTGGTAGCTAAAAGTCTAAAACTTTACCCCATGTTGTTAATGAATTTTAGTTTTTGTTGAATATAATAATGTGTATTCTAGGTTGATAATGATGTCATATCAGGTCCTTTACTGTGTGTACCTCAAATTATGTTCATCTTCTTCTATTTAATTTTGTTAGGTTTGAAGTTTGAACATTCAAATTGGTTGTTAAGTTAGGTGGGTGTTTGTCTTTCTTCTTTGTTTCAGGAACTAAACAGTTATATGTCTGTCAGCACCTCTACATCTGTGATTGTTGACAAGAGTTCTGACGGCGAATTTTTGCGTATAGATTTCAATATCAGGTAGAACCATATGTAGATGTTTTCTTTCACTGGTTAAGTATGATTTTCCTGGAATGCAATGAATGCTCACATCTTAACTACTATTTACTGATATATCCAAATTATTGGTGGCTCACTGGTTTTCTTGTGTCTTGAGTGAACTTGACATAAAGCAACAAATGCTAGCTTTAGTCTACTTGTATTTGCAAAATGATGCTCTTGTTATGGAGATTGAGAACAGTCTAATGGAAAATTTGTACAGAGAGGGGATTGATAAGCTGTTTGCCAAAGTATTGGGTAACTGAGAAAATGATTTACAGTTTGATGTTTTAGAAGCTTGAAATTCTTAGGGGTGGTTTATTTGGGAGATGGTTTTTGGAGGGAAGGGAAGGGGAGGGCTTATTTATTACTTTTAGATTAAGAGAATTATATAATATTTATGATAATAAAATAAATTATTACTGTAATGTATAATATTTATGCTAATTTATCATTTCATAATTTTTTTTTAAATTAAATACTATTTATTGGAAAATAATAATAAGTCATCCCCTCCCCTTCCCTCCAATAAACATCTCCCAAACTACCCCTTTTAGTAGGAAGAGAGGTTAATAGTTAGTGGTCCAGTGATAAAGTGTTCATAAAGTATACGCTTATCATGCCTTAAAGATCATTCCCAAACTGGGTGTAGCTTACCTTTTGATGAAACTAGGCCAGCTTCATATGAGATCATTGTTGAAATTGGTTGTGGGATGGGGATGAGGATCATACATACGATCACAAAAAGGCTGGGAGTCAATATGTCTGATGTGTAGGTTTGTGAAATTTACATGAGGTCTAAGCATTGCCAAGGTTGTGCATCATTTGCTCACGTCCGTTAGTTTTTCCTAAGAGGCATGTCCTTCCCAACTTACACAGCAACTGTAGCTAGTCACATTATTATTCTTAGCATGATACTTTAATTTTATGGATATTTATAAACTTTATCTTCCTCTCTCTCTCTCTCTCTCTCTCTCTCTCTCTCTCTCTCTCTCTCTCTCTCTCTCCATTTTTGCTGGCTGAATCTTCAACTTATATTGTAGTTTTCCTGCACTTTCATGTGAGTTTGCATCAGTGGATGTGAGTGATGTGCTGGGAACAGTAAGTTTCTATTACTCCATTTTCTTATTCATTTTATACTTGCTTATGATATGCTACCTTATCTCTTGTTCCATGTTGTAACAATTGACTCTAATTTTTCACCTCTTATTTTCAGAACAGGCTCAATATAACAAAAACAGTTCGTAAGTTTTCTATTGATTCACATTTAAGACCCACTGGTGCTGAGTTTCATTCAGGAACAGTTGCAAATGCTGTTAAGCATGATGATGAAGTAGATGAAGAATCTGTCGAAGGTTCTTTTCCACTTACAGCACAGAGTTTTGATAAATATGTCCATCAGTAAGTGGGCTGATTCTGAAATTGATTCATTTGGTTCTTCTGTTTTAGCTATGTGAGAGTTCAAGAGTTCTTTTCTCCCTCCCTTTTCACCTTTTTTAATAATCCTTTTACAGGTTTCCAATTACAGTTGTAAATTTTTACGCACCTTGGTGTTCCTGGTGTAAACTTTTGGTAATTGTTTTATCCTGATTCTTTACATCTTTTTTGTTTAAGGAAATAAGAGATCTATGCCTGTGCCTGATGTTTTTGTTTTTCTAAATAGATAGACTCATGCATTGCTTAGTGCATCTTCAATGCTTAAGGAAATCAGTTGTGGCAAAATCTAATTCAATTGCTTAGTGAATCTTCACCACCAGTTACACTTCAGTAATGACTAATGCAAAGTCCTAATAGTATTAATTAAATAATGTCATGCAAAAGGGTGCTAACCAATTGCTTAGATACAAGAAAAGAATTAAGGAAAAGTTATTTTCTTTGATGGATGATGGTATGATTGATGGATTCTGAATTTGTTACGTGAATTTATCCTGTTTCTTCTTTCAGAAACCTTCATGGGAGAAGGCAGCCAAGGCAACAAAAGAGAGGTATTTTTATTGACTCATTTTTTCTCACATTTCTTGGAAATTCATTTTTGAAGGTCTTCTCCTGTATGTATTTCGTGAAATTGGTGGAGTTATTTTATCATCAATTACTAATCCAATGTCCCATGTGTGTATGACTACATTTTATTTAGATATGATCCGGAAATTGATGGGCGTATTCTTTTGGCCAAGGTAGATTGCACTCAAGAAGCTGACTTATGCAGGAGGTACTATTGCTAGTTTATATACCTTTTTATTTAAAAAAATATGTTCCTTACTTACACATGAATTATTTTTCTCCTGTATTTACTTTCTATCCTCTATTTAATGAAAATTGATTTTCTATCTTTTTTAAATATTGGCTTTTGAATCATATATTGACCATGGTACAAATTTTTACCATGGAAAGAACTGCATTGGTAAATTATAAAGGTTATGCTGCTGTTGAAGTTGGAAGGTAGACTTTGTTTATTTTGGTAAAAATGAAAAGCAAAAATAAAGACCATGAAAAGAAAAATAGGGGATAACTACCATGCACCCTGTTTGGTTTGTACAAGAGAACATAGGAGGAAACTAAAAAGAAAGTGTGAGTGGCCCCCATTTGGTTGTTGCGATAGGGAACAAGTGCTATAAAATGATGTGTGATGGGTATTAAGATGTGGATTTGTCATATTGATCCTTATACAACTTTAACATTTCATCAATTTGCCTTGCTCACTTATTAGGTATTACCTACACTCCTACAGGGAATTAATGCTGTCAGGTAGATTTGTCAAAACTCAAAATGCATATACAGGGCTAGTAACATTGCCAGAGTTTCTTTAATTATAAAATAATGAAAATAGGAGTATTCAAACACTTTGAAACTTCGAAACAAATTAGTTGCATTTACCCGAACGTATATCAACATTAAGTTGACAATGAATATATTGAAATTTCTATCTATTACATTATATTATAGTATTATTTTTTATTTTTTGGTTGAGAAGGCATTGAGAAAGAGGAATTTGTAATTTTGGATTGGATACTATCATTATATGTTCAATTTCTTCTCTAAGCTTATGAAGATATTGATATTTGAAGTTTTGGTTAGATATGATTCTCATTTTTCTTCCCTTTGTATTCATTTTCCCTCGTGCCTAAGGGAATGTGATTTTGGCCTCTAATTTTCATGCCACAAAATCATTATTTCCTCCACTTTCACTCTGGCACACAATATTTCAGTTTTCATAATTTTCTTCCAAACAGGAGTGCTAGCACACTATTTGATGCACTCTTATTAACGCATTCTTTATTATTTGGTGAATTTCATGTTAGTCCCCCTAAATAATTTGGGCCAAGTCTCTATTTAGTAGATCCCACATGAAATTGTATATTTTTAGTGTAATCTCTTATTCTTCATATTAAGGGCAAACGCGGTGCTATGAAACTCCCGCTTTGAGTGAGGTCCACAGAGAGACCGGACCCACTTTGTGGATCTAATGCAGGCAGTCTTACCTTTCACTTTTGCAAGAGGGTGATTCCACTGCTCGAACCTGTGACCACAAAGTCACATGGCAGCAACCTTACCGTTGCGCCGAGGTTCGCCCTAAATTCTCCTTAATAAGAAAACAGTTTTAGGCTCCCGATCTGGGAGAGATTGCTTCCGAAAAGATATTTGTGATCACTAGATGTTGGTCTTATATATAGCCATATCAATAGATGTTGATCACAACAACAAAGCATAGACACATGTTTCCCTTATCCATATCAAAATATATTCTATTCCATATAAGCTTGTCACGAAATTACTTTTTCCCTTAACAAATGTCTAAATGCCTTAGAAAACATCATTAGTCCTATTCAAAAGAAGCATTGGCTCTATTCAATCACATATTATTTATTAATTATTGCATGGTATTTACTATCTTATATCAATTGTATTATCTTTATCTCCCTCATTTCCATCATTTAAAAAAACACACTCCCTCCGTCCCCATATATAAGTCACTTTTTGAGAGTTTTTTTAGTCTCAAAATATAAGTCACTTTATAATACCAATGCTGCATTTAATAATTTTTTACAAACTTACCCTCATATTTAATATGAAAGAGATAATGTAATTTTAAAAAGAAATTAATTTGGAGAGAGAAGTTGATGGGTAATCTAGGAAACTCAATATAAAATTTTACAAATTTAATGCTAGCAACTTCTTTTCTTAATCCTAGAGAATTAGGTAAGAGTGACTTATAAATGGGGACGGAGGGAGTAGCTTATTGTGTTGTATACCACATAGATAACTTAGCAAATTCGAGACATCAACCACCATCAAGTGGATCATGTGCATGCCCATTAAGTTCCCACAAACTTCTCTTCTTTAGTACAATCCTGTATCTTTCTTAGTCTTAGACAAAAGTCAAAGGTTGGATTGCATATAAGCCAAAGCCTCTACCATTTTTGGATCTACTTTGTTTCTCTTCAAACTTCAAATAGTAAATATGTACTCCAATTCCTCTCTCAACGTGATGAAGACAAGGTTGCACAAGAATCTTTAAGGTGTTATTTCGGAGTTATATCCCAAATGTATCAGTTAATATGTTCTTTTAGAAAAAATAAAACACAAAAATTTGGAGGATATTCCCTGATATTGGAGAATCATGTGTATTAGTAACAGATGTCGATATGATAAACTCTAGCAACTTTGAAGTATCTGACTCTTTAGCTGTCTCCTTTAGGTTCAAGTCCTGGAAACAGCCTCTTGTGTAAAAAACAGGGCAAGGCTGCGTACAATACACCAAATGGTGGGACCCCTTCCCGCACCCTGCATATGCGGGATCTTTGTGCACCGGGCTGCCCTTTTAAGCATCTTATATTCATGTTATGAATCTTCATTGTCATTAAAGATTTCATAAAATAGGTTTTATAAATATTCATATCATAGTTTGATAAAGTACATAAATATCAAACACTTTCTTCTGTTGTTGCAATGTTGAGCTTGAAATTACTTTTACTTCATTATCACTTGTTACTTTCTTTGACTTGGTTTGTTGATATTGTCACTGTGCTCTTGTTATTCTCCATCTAAGCTTATTTTACCATTGACTCTCATGATCAATGTCCAGGAATCACATACAAGGGTATCCTTCTATTCGCATTTTTCGTAAAGGAAGTGATCTCAGGTAACAATGTCATCTGGTAAAATCAATTGCCCCCCACTCCCCTAAAAACAGAAAAAGAAAGAAATACTTTGCACGAGATGTTTCATGATGAATTCCTACTTATATTGAATATTTGAATTGATAATCATGTGTATACTAAATATTTATTAGACACAATTATTTGTTTCGTTTATTGTTATTGATAAAAATGTAATACAAAAAATGATTTCATGTATATTCAACTAACAGTTTAGCTTACTATTTCTGGCCTGTGATTGGATTTCTAAAGTTTTCGATTTTCTGATTAAAGCTAGTTTGTTGAATTTTTTCCTATTTCAGAAGTGACCACGGACAGCATGAACATGAGTCCTATTATGGAGACCGTGATACAGAAAGTCTAGTCAAGGTTGATACTATGTTTAGTTTGAATTAGCATAATTTGAATCCAATATAACTTGAAGTAGACTGCTTGATGGTTTTTGACGTATTCAACCTCACTTCTTTTACTTCTTGCAGATGGTGGAGAATTTAGTGGCATCTCTCCCAACAGAATCTCAAAAGCTAGCCTTGGAGGATAAATCTAATACAACAGAGAATACAAAAAGACCAGCACCATCGGCAGGTGGATGTAGAATTGAGGGACATGTGCGTGTGAAAAAGGTAAAGTCCCCAAAGGTTGAAATTTAGCTTGCCAACATAATTTGTAAGAAACATCTTTGTTTCTTCAGTATTCTGATGCGACTCTGGATTAAGTTTTTTTACATTGCTCTTGAAGTGACATACAATTAATTTCTTGCTCTAAAAATGAATTCTTTTAAAAGACGCTTGAGTTGTTAACACTAAAATCACTGAAAATAAATAATGGATGTGGCATATTCTAATTTGCCCCTAGATTTTACATATAATATGTGGAATGAAATATGAGCTGTTTTGCACTTTGCAGGTTCCAGGAAAATTGGTCATCTCTGCTAGATCAGATGCGCACTCCTTTGATGCTTCTCAAATGAACATGTCACATGTAGTAAACCACCTGACCTTTGGAAAGAAAGTGACACCTAGGGCCATTAGTGATATGCAGCGCTTGATACCTCACATAGGTAGCAGCCATGACAGGCTGAATGGGCGGTCATTCGTCAATACTCATAATTTAGAAGCAAATGTTACTGTAAGTATAATATTTTATACATAAAAAGTTAGTTTCAACTTAACTATTTGACTTTTAATGGCTGGTATAGAATGTTTGATTGCATATTTTAATGGGACAAGGTATACTGATTGCCATTAGCAGAACTAAGATGTTAGAGATTGTATGGATGTCTAAGAACTTGGCAGTTTTTTGCTTCTCTTTTTTTCTTTCCCTTCTTTTATTTCATTTTATAATGCCTTATAGAGAGAACCCCAAATTAGTCCATATTGCATTATTTTTACCACTGACTCCAAGTTAATCCCCAAATTAAAGGATTACTATTTTAAGCTCTTTAACCATTCAAATGTCAATCAGATTAGGCCTCGTGGTGTGAGTCATTTTTGTCCTTGGTGGGACTAATGTGACAGACATTTGAATAGTTCAAGCACTTCAAAAGGTGTTTCTTTAAGCTGAGGACTAGCTTGACATAGTAGTCAATGTGGGGGACAAATTAGGGGCTTTACATGTCTCATAGGATCATTATAGGATCTATTATACATTGGGTGGAACCTTATACCACTCCTAACCATTATAGGATAAGTTGCGCTTTCTTTTCTTTCTCTTTTATTTAGTCAAGCAGCCTGAAAAAACTGTCTCATCTGGAAAATCATTTAGGTATGATGTGGGATGCTTCTTGATTTTTATACGAAATCAGCACAGAAATCAGTTGCTCTGTGTGCTTGTTGTAGCATAGTCACTAACAGACCTCCTAATGTTCATCAACTGCCAAATTCACTTAGTTAATCACTACTATTGGAGATTGATAGAAGAACCCGGGAGCAATATTTGCAGTGTTCCCAGTAGAGTTTTTCATTCTTTGACATGGACATATCTTTTTCTTTAAGTAGTTTTTATGGTTCATATTAAGCTGTGCAAAGTTTTAGGACCTAAATTTTCTTTGGATTATCATCTCAATGCTCCCAAAATCTCTGAAGCACCCCTCAAGGAGACAACTTACTGAAAGAAAACAACAGACTGGAGAAAATAAAACCTTATAGTTATTCACCCATTGGTTACAAGTTACTATGTTAGTCTTTACTGAGATAATACAACTTTGTATTGAAGCTGATAGACATGATTATTTCTATCTGTATGGCTGCTGATAACTACAGAGTATCTTTGATATTTGGAGATTTATTGTGACCAGTGTTATACATTATCTGATATCTGTGTTTGCAGATAGAGCATTATATTCAGATAGTTAAGACAGAGGTAGTGACTAGAAATGGTTACAAATTAATTGAGGACTACGAGTACACAGCGCACAGCAGTGTGGCACACAGTTTAGACATTCCTGTTGCAAAGTTTCATCTTGAGCTCTCCCCCATGCAGGTCTGCAGATGGATGTTATAGTTTTGAGTGAATCTGTCGACTACTTCTAATAAATTTATATTAGGTTTACAATGTTTACTTTCGTGAGCAGGTCTTAATAACAGAAAACCAGAAGTCTTTTTCACATTTTATTACAAATGTCTGTGCTATTATTGGGGGCGTCTTCACGGTTTGTATTTGCTACCCTTCAAGAAATCGTGGTTCAATGCTCCTGTTATTAATTATATTATTGCTTACAAGTCTATTTTGCGGTTTCAGGTTGCTGGAATTGTCGACTCAATTCTGCATAACACTATTAGAATGATAAAGAAAGTTGAGCTTGGCAAAAACTTCTGATAGATAGGTAAAATTCTGTATAACGTAGTGCTTCAAATTTTGACTCAACACAGCTTTACTTCTGAGGTATTTTAGCAATTTGTTCGCTGTAGGCGTTATAAATCATACAAATGTAATTTTCTATTTGTTACTTCAGTAAAATCATTACAAGGATATAAGGATTTCAGGTGGATAATGCATCCGATATTTGCCTCTGCTAAAATCGTTTTCTTGCTTTTATTTTATGGTTCATGAATGAAATGTTGAGGATAGAATTTTGATATCGATTGGGAGGACAATGAATAACTTTGAATGTATTAGTGGAGTAAAGTGATGATAATCATGGCTTAAGCTTTTAGCTCGCAATAGCTTCACTTGCCGAGGTTTTCTTCAGTAAAATCAGTATTGAAAAAATGCCCTTGTGTTGGGTCCAAGGAGTTGAAATCAAATGGTTAAAAGGAGTAAAAAAAAAGAGTAACATAAAAGAGTTGATACACTGGCTGCTTTTGAGGCGAAGTCATTTTTTTATAAAAAAAATGTACTGGCTGCTTTTCCTTTCTTTTCAATAAGAATCTCCTTGTAACCCTAGAACATGTGGTATTTGTTGAACGCTTGCGATAGTTTCTATGAGCAAAATGAAATCTTGGGTGTATTTGGTTCCCTATGGAGTCTTCATATTGCGTTTATCAACAATCCATTTGTTGGACAAAAAATAGTACATTTATAATGAAACCATCATTCTTTGAAAACACAACAGTATAGTAACTATTTAATTTGTTTTTCTCCTCGCAAAAAGAAGACTACAAGCTTTGCTTTCATCCGTTTGTGGCTTAGTTGGTATAGTAAGCTTGCACTATGCATCTTATGGAAAATGTCTGGCTTTATATAAAACAATCACTAGGAGAATCACATTAAAAAATAGGTTTATTTGATTTCAACATGTACAACATTTTTACATCATCAAGTAAGAAGCACACAAAACGGTACATTATTGACGGCTTATTTTTCAATCGTCACAAACAAATAGCAAACAGCATCCCAACTTTGAACCAAAGACCCAGTTCAATGACACTGAACTCAAAGTATAGGAAACAAAGAGCAGCAAAAGGAGAAAATAAATAAAATTGTTGGAAAAAAATCATAAAATTAATACTCAACCACTCAATACTTAGAGGGATAACATTAGAACTGAGGCAATGAATGTTGCAGCAGAGCCTCCCAAGCTGACAAAGAGTGAAGCAGCACCATTAGGAGGAGAAGGATGATCATGGTCACTGGCTGGTGATGGTGTTGTGTTTGTATCTGCTGGTGGTGGAGATTGGCCTTCTTGCTTTGAAGGTGCTGGTGAAGGAGGTGATGATGATGACGACTGTGGTGACGGTGGAGAAGCGGTGGTTGTTTGGTTACTGTTGCTCCTGTCAGCCAGCACAATCACTGCTAGCTTCTCGTTTTTGTTACACTTGTCTTTGTTTCCACTGATGAAGAAATAAGGCCCTGATTTGTTGAGTTTGAACACTGTGTGGCCATCAGAATATTTTGCATAAGCTGAACCTGTGTTGCAACTGGCATAGTCTTCACTCTTCACATAAAGCACTGAGTCTTGGCCAGATTGGTAGTTGAACACTGCAATAAGCATGTGTGACAAGACAATTGAAATCTATACATGTAAAATCTTGCATCCCATTGTCTTGCTTATTACAATGTTTTAATATTCAGTCTTAAAAAATTTAGTCACAGCTGCAAGAACACGTATCAAAAAACTTAATTTTTTTGCTGTTAAAAAACAATAGTTTCCATTAATCAAAGTACAAATATGTCATTTAATTTAGACTTAATTGAAAACTTCCAAAATATGAATAAGAACCATATAGAATTGGGGATAGAATCACAACTCACCTAGGGAGTCTCCTACTTGAAAACGGCTTTTCTCTGCCCATTGATTGAAAGGATTGAAATTGGGATCACTTGGAACACTCCAACCCTTTTGGCCACCAACAACGAACTCATAGGCAGCACTCTTATGCACCATCAATAGGAGACAGAACCAGCCCAAGGCATGGACTGTTTTATTAGACCCTAAAACAAAACTGGCCATTGGATAGGATCACAGAGCAACTGAAATGGGGAAGGTGGAATATTGCAATTTGCAACCCAAATGCTGGAAATGTTGAAGCTTGAGAGGTGATAGAAACTGAGCCACCATCAGGGTTTATGTAGGTTTGAGTTGCATGGAAATTTTGCAAACTGTTCCAGGGAAGCTATTGCAACTTTTAATTATTCTCCCTTCTCTTTGGGTTTACTTTGATTCTGGTGCAAAGCATAAGGTCACTTTCATTGTCTATAGAGCATGAGCTCTTTTTGAATCTTTTCTTGTAACTTGGTATGTGTGTTTGTGCTTTGCTTCAGTGCTGTTAAGAATATTCATATCTTGTGATATGGGGCTAAACAAGCTGATTGCGTAAACTGTTCCATTTATAGTACACTCACTCAATATGAAGTTTTTTATGTGGTGGCAATGATGATTAATGACATGTCTACATTTTAGTTGGTGCCTATACGTGATTGATTAACACTATGCAAGCTTTTTTCTACGCCTTAAGCTTTTGCTTTCTCTCCTTTATCATCTAATCTTCTTAGTAAACTTCATCAACTTTTTCAAGAAATGAATTATTTGTTAGGAAACCATAGAGAAATTAAATGCAGGAGCAGAACATAAGAATAACGTGGAAAACTTTAAAATTGGAGAAAAACTACTATCGTTGTCAAAACCAGCAACTACATAATAAATACTATATGCAAAGTTTACAAAACACATAATTCACTCTCAACCACTCATAACCCCGGTATACCCCCGCTCTTCAAAGAAAATATTTGAATTACATCCCGCGATACTCTAAAACAAGAGGGTAAGAGAAAAAAACAATACAATATAAGTTTAAAGTGTTTTCCGGTGTTGTGCATCTTCAAACAAAGAACTTTGATCAATATATATAGCACTCGCCTCCCACTTCCTTCATAATGTGGGCAATGTAAGATTTCTCCAAGAGTTTCCTTAACCTCCATTTTCATTTATCATATTGGGCGATGTGAGACTTGTTCCACCATTACAATCAAACTCGACCTTATTCACCACATGGTTTGTGGCATATGACAGTCAAAATTTTTATTTCCATCAGCAAAAAGGCTTTGCATGATTTGGATACTTTTAAAGTTTATAGAAAGATGAGTCGTCTGTCCTTAATATTGTCAGTAAATAGAAAATTTTCATTTCCATCACCAAAAAGGCTTTCCATGATTTGGATACTTTCAAAGTTTCTAGAAAGATAAGAAGTTTGTCCTTAATATTGCCAGCAAATAGAAAACTAATGGGGAATACAAGGAGTACTACCTCTATATTTTGATAATCTCCTAATAATATGAGAATCCTGGTGCATATATTTTGTTCCCGCGTGATATCTATCTGTTGATTCTGTTCCATTCCATATCATATTTAACCACCTAATCATTCTCTGCCTAAAAATAAGGCCAATTGAACATCTAAATTTATGTTCATTTCTATCCACTCTCAATTTAATTTGTTAAACAAGACCATTTGCTTAATTAAGTAAATGAAAAAGCCTTCTCTGGAATTTGGACAAAACCAAATTCAAAGTCATCATACAAAAATACACAAACAGAAAATATAACCAAAAATTTGGAAAATAAAAAGGAAAACAGGGGAGAGAGAAACACTTCAGTTTGTGTAAATTTACGCATTAAACGGCCATTGTTGAGGTCGTGAGGTTGTCAATCATTTTTGACAGGGTATTAGGACTTCTCTTCCTCACACACACTCACAATTGTTAACCCCACAAAATTGTAAATTCTAAAGAAAACAAAAAAATAATAATTGAAAAAAAGGACATTTTTTTTAGTTTTTTTTGGCTTTGGAGCTTGGTCTTCCCCTTGGCTGGATACCCTTTGAATTCATCACCAAAGATTATAAGGAAGAAGTTGAATTTTTCTTTGTTTTCTTCATCATTTCAAAGGGGTCCATCTCCTAGGTATGCTGGCAAGGATATTCATATAAAAAATATTGCTTTGTGATTTGCATTTTCATTTTCTTGAGCAATCTTTTGGGTAGCTTGGGATGTGGAGAGATCCAGGAGCTCCGGCAGATTCTTTCTATGAAATCCGCCCTGAGTGCACAGATGTTCCCAAGTCAAGATTTAGGATAAAGGTTTGTTTTTCATGCATGCATGCATTATTGGGTTGATAGAAATTATGGTCTTTGATTTAGGATTTATGAATGCATTTGTTCATTCAGAAAGTTTGAGTTTGTGAAGTTAATTAACTGCAACAAGTTTTTGTACATTTGGGATATTATTAATTTGTCATTGCTTATGATTATATCTTGAAACTTACACATGGATATTTTAGATGGATTGACTTGTAAAAAGATGATATGATGGTGTTTTATCAAAAATGAAAAGATTATGATTGTTGCCTTTAGGTTAGTTTCATAAGGATCTTGGGTTTGAAATGAATTTTGAATTAACTAATGTCATTGAGTATCATGTTTGATCAATTGGAGCCCATTGCATATACGGGGAATCCACTATTCAGAAGATACCTAGGGATGGGTAGCTCACATGGTTGAGCTAAGGGTAATTGTAGGTGAAGGGTCAGGGTTCGAACACTGAGGAGGGATAATTTGTACTAATTTACTAACAACTAACATTTGCCTATAGAAAAAACTATTCAGAAGATACCTTATCAAACATCTAAAAATTTCATAAAATCTATGATATTGTCACGAATGAAGGGTGCTTAATTGAATTAAATCATCAATGAAACTTAATATAAAGTAAAATAAGAAATGTGTTGAGATTAACAAACTATTACAAGATTAAAGGATGCAATGTATCAGCTGGTTATTAATGGATTGATTGCTTTGTTGGATAAGTTCATCACTTATCAAAGAAGGAAATTTGAGTACAAATAAAATTGCACTTAGTGATTTATGATGGTACAAGATAAATATCTAATTCCTAATTACTCTTGTTCGGTTTTCATCTCATGAAAAAGTAAAATCTATATTGCATACTTTAATTGGATAGTCTGCACCTTAATTCAGTATTCATATGCCTTCAGCTGAGAACTTGCAGATTTACTTAACTTTTGATCTTTTAACACTAATGTAGTGTTCTTTAAATTTGAACTTCTTTTTGTTATGTGCTCCAGGCTGGTAAAACTCTAAGTGCAAGAAAGTGGCATGCTGCATTTTCTCCCGAAGGGTATTTGGATATAGGCAAGACTCTAAGCCGAATCCACCGTGGGGTAATTGCAATTTTACAATTAAAATGGTGCTTTAATATGTTCAATGATACTAACAAAGTTTATTTACTCTCATAATTCAGTTTAAATGGCATTTCGGTGCATTAGGAAACTTGACATTTTCAGTAAAACTTGAGTTTCTAGTTCTGTCTGGTAATAAAATATGAGCTTGATTAATGCTTGAAAATTTGGAACTTAACTGACAACTTTTTGTTCCATAATGAACATGAACTCCTATTACCATGGTTGACATAAAAATGCATATAGATTTTTTTTCATAAGACTATCCAAGGTTTTCAGTGCCTGAGCTGAAAAGGTAGCTTGCTATAATCAAGTTGTCTCACTCTATTGAATATTTTCAAACCAGGGAATTCACCCATCAATTAGAGGAGAAGTTTGGGAATTTCTACTCGGTTGCTATGATCCAAAGAGTACATTTGAGGAAAGAGATGAGATAAGGCAGCGCCGAAGGTAATCATATTTTCCTTTTCATAATCCCCTCATTACCATCAGATTTTACATCCTAGAGCGTTTAGAATTCACTGCAATATATGAGGCTTGTGTCTTCCTTTAAAATATAAATGGAATGGCTATATAATGTTACTACATACTTGATATGCTATGAAATTTATAGATGAATAAAATTTATGTTTGTTGTATTTAGAATTCTAAATGTAATAGGTTACTAGTTGCATAACATTTCATGTATATATAGGACGCAATATGCTGAATGGAAGGAAGAATGCCGCCAATTGTTTCCTCTTGTGGGAAGTGGGAGATTTATCACTGCACCGGTGGTTACTGAAGATGGTCAACCAATTCAAGATCCATTGGTTCTATTAGAAAATAATCCAGACGGTGGAGCGATTGTACCTCCTCAAACTCCTCAAGATAATAATGGTATGGGACCTCCCAGCACTGACGCTGCAAATAAATTAGAGAAGATGACAGACAAAGGAGTAATCCAATGGATGTTAACTCTGCATCAAATAGGTTTGTGAATATTTTTTGGTTCTGAATTCATTGTAATATGTTTCTCCAATTGAATATTATTTACAAATTTTCAGCCATATCAAATGTAAAAGTTTTAGAAGGAAGCTTCCTCATTTCTTTTCTCCATAATCCATTGATCAACTTATATCATAGCAGGACAATAATCAAGTTAAATTTCTATGTTAGTGAACACTGATATAGAAAATTAATGCTTTTTGAATTGCAAATCCCCCTTCTGTCCCTAATCTGTTTTAAGTTTATATCCCTTTTAAGTAACCTTCCATTGTTAATTTCTTCCCTTCTATGTATCTTCTATAGTTTACTACATCTGCTTTAAGATATTAAGTGCTCTACATGATAGTTAGGAAACCTATCATTGAATAAATTTAAGAGAGTAAGTCCATGTTGCATAATTTCTAGTTACATGTCCATGTTTCAAATTATGCGCGGAATTCTTTTTGGTACAAATTAAATTTTATTTTGGGTTCGAACTGTGTTGGCCTGCCTATGAAATGCGATAAGAACCTTCAAACACTAGTTTTCGAAAGTTTCCTCATGTAGAAAGTTAAAATCCTATTACCATAAAATAATTCTCAATGATCCTTTTTCTGGTACATACATATTTCAGGTCTTGACGTGATTCGCACTGATAGGACACTAGTGTTTTATGAGAAGAAAGAGAACTTGTCAAAACTATGGGATATTCTTGCAGTTTATGCTCGGATAGATACAGATGTTGGCTATTGTCAAGGTCAGTCATTAGATATGTGATCCATTTGAATCTTATATGTTTTCCCTGTTTTGAACATTGACAAATACTATATTTAGAAGCTCCTATTGATTTCATTTCTGAGAGCTTATATGAATGTATAAGATAATTCCATGCGGCCTCAATTCCAAAGGAAGGACAATATTCATACAGTATTTTATTATTAGATAACTTATGGCAGTTGTACCATGTTTGGTTCTAGTACTGAGGGTTTTTGAAATAACCAAAGAGTTCCTTGATTTTTGTCAGGTTTTGATACATTTTTTAAAGTGGTCAATAAATACTTGATTATTAAGTCCTAGAAATAACTTTCATTGAGAACTAGAGACATAAGCCATTACCTATCCTCCACCTAATGGCTTAAATTTGTAGGATTTAGTCTATGAGGTGGTTTCAGGAGACTCATTTACATATTGGTTTTTTCTTCTGATTTACTTGCAATCTTGCAAGAAACTAAATCTGGCCATCATTTTCAACTAATGCAAGCTTCTCGCTATCATTATACATTTGGCAGGAATGAGTGACTTATGTTCTCCCATGATAATTCTTCTGAATGATGAAGCTGACGCGTTTTGGTGCTTTGAGCGTCTGATGCGTAGACTGGTAAACTTTATCTGTATGATTTATTTTACATTTGGCAATCTTGTTTAGTATGCTTTTTTTCTTGAAAACTATCAAAGCAAAAAAAAAACTATTATTGATCTTTCCTTCATTGTTTTATTGTTTGCAAATATACAATTAGAAGAAATTATGTAATGTATTTGAATATTTAACAATGACAGCTGAAAATAAATTTTTGTTTAAAGAGATACAATTTTTTACTGCATTTGAAATTTATCTTCATTTCTTATGATCTATATTGTTTTATTTCTTAAAGCGAGGAAATTTCAGATGCACTGATAGTTCTGTTGGGGTGGAGGCTCAACTGAGTAATTTAGCTTCAATTACTCAAGTAATTGATCCAAAACTTCATCAACATTTAGGTATTCCCTTGCATTCATTCTTCTGGATTTTTATTTATGGTCAAGCAAGTTATAGAATTTTATTACTAAGTTTGCAGTTTTTGTGTACTTGTTTTGAGAAACAATGATGAGATAAACATTAAGGGAAAGATTCTTACTCCTTGGTATCCACTATATCAATATATTTAAGTCAATTGGTGATTTATCATTTCATCTGTCATTATGATCATTTTTAAGCTGTCATTTCGAAGGTGTTGAATACTTTACTCCATGTAATAATAGGACTTTTTGTAATATTTTACTGCTAATTTTCACAAATTGATGCTTGAGAAATGGAAAATAACAATGAATTGTCTTTCAATGTTGGATCACAGAGCATCTTGGTGGAGGTGACTATCTGTTTGCTTTTCGAATGCTAATGGTTCTGTTTCGTCGAGAATTCTCCTTTTGCGATTCATTGTACCTTTGGGAGGTTTGAATAACTTTCTTTTTCCACTGATTTGTTCTATCTCATTTCTTCACTTTTTGCTTATAAAAAATGTTCCTCCAAAATGCATTTATAATTTCCAATTTTCATTATGTCACTACTCATGTTATGCTATTAGTGTTTATACTATTTTCTATTAGAAATTGTTTGGAGTCCATATCTATCATGGTTGGACTATAGTATAAACCAATAATTCCTACAAAACCACTGCAAATATAATTTACAATCCTTGAAATATTTATCAGATGATGATTGTAATAAGTAACTACTTCAAAACAGTTTATGGTGATTGTAACAACTAGCTGAAATAATTGACAGATGATGTGGGCTCTAGAGTATGATCCTGACATGTTCTGGTTGTACGAAGATGCTGAAGAAACTTCTGATAAGTCTGAGGAAGCGAAAGCGAGATTAAAGTCAATACGCCATTACGGAAAGTATGAGAGAGAAAATATGAAAAATGCATCAAAGAGTTCTGAAGAACCTCCTCTTCCCATATCTGTTTTCCTTGTTGCTAGTGTGTTGAAAGAGAAAAGCGCAACACTACTCCAGCAAGCACGAGGCTTGGATGACGTTGTCAAGGTTTGTAGTGTGAATTTTGCACTAAATTAGAATGAACAATTACATTGATCTAAATGATAAAATTAAAAGAAAAGATTGTTTTTTTCGTTTGACGAACAATCTAGTACTTTATTTTTTCATATCTCTTAACTTCATCCTCTGGCTGACTGATTTAATTCTTCTCAGATATTGAATGATGTAAATGGAAATCTAGATGCCAAAAAAGCCTGCGTTGCGGCACTGAAACTTCACAAGAAATATTTGAAGAAGGTACTGCCATTCTTTCTTCTGCTTTTCATATCTTCATGTTTCTATATAATTGGAGGAAGGTCAAAGTAAGTGATTGATCATAATGATTGATCCCTAAAGATATGATAGAACACTAAAGTAATAAAGTTATCTTGCTAGAGATATACCCCGTATTCTAAAACTACTACTACTACTACTCTTACCATCCTTGCCTGCTATTTTTTATGACTCATTGTGTGCAGCACTAAGCAAAAGAATAACTGTGACTGGAATATCTTTTTTCCATAAGCACTTATCGCATAAGCTCTTATTTATAAGCTAATTAATTTGATAAGCTTAATGAAATGAGCTTGAAATAGCTTATAGATAGGTATAAGTGTTTATTCGTATGCTAATCTATGCAGAAAAAAAAAAGCTCAAAACAGATAGGTCATAGGCTATTTTCATAAAGTTCACTCTAACACTGGCATAAACACATATGCTATGGGATAAGCTCAACTAAGTTATTCCATACGCAACATATGTGCATTAGGCTCTCTTTAGTTATTGAAGAAATATGTATGCTATATGATTGTGTCATATGACATATTCCACTATTATGTCTATAAAATGTTTATCATGTCTGTATATTACTTCTTTCTTAGTTTCATATCTCTTTTCTTATTTCCTTTATAAGTTTGTTTATCATCCTCTCATTATATATGGAATTTGCATTTGCTGCAGGCCAAGAAACCCTAGCACCAAACCCTGCTGCAGACATTTGATTTTTTGTTGATCATATATCACTTCCTGCATGGTGCCATTTATTTGGGAGACCATATTGGATGTCCTTAATAACTTTGGATTAAATTCTATAAAATTGAAAAAGGGTTCTAACCATAAAGTCTTAGCTGAAAAACAATTGTTGTATATGAAATTAATTTGATTTTTTTGTATATCTAAAAATAACAAAGGTTGTGCATGAATTTAGTCTGTTCAACCATGTACTCATACTTTGTAATCTATGTGACATGGGAAAAGAGGGATACAAGAGAAAAACAAAAAGTGATACAAGATATAATCATCCCTGTTGACAAAATTAATGTTGGCCTTCATCTCTTGCCTTCAAATATCTTATGATTTCTTGCAGCAAAGTGATATATGGTGACTGTCATTGAATGCTCAAATGAACAAAGTAACACACAAAAAAGGCAAAATAAGTTCAAATATCTTTCTTCTTTTTTCATGATGTCAGATGAATATGAAAGGGGTAGAGAGAGACCAAATAAAACAAAAGAAACAATGAAAATGATTTATTACATGATGTTTACTCCTATTAATTGGAACAGAAAGAGGTTAAAAAGAACAGTGAAGATATTTTAAAAAATGACCTCACTATCAATAATATCCCTTAAAATTTGTTTTTTTTATCGAGCTCAATGGTGTAGTGTGTTCTATGTAATCAATCTCAGCCAGTGGGATAAAGCTTATGTTATTGTTGTGGTATGATGTTAGACGAAATTATGTATCCTATTCAAACTCCATTGATCAACAAGATAAACCAAGGGGTTGATTTTTTCACCAATATACTCCATTGATCAAATAAGGGGGGAAAATAATGGAAGTGAGAGTAAATCAAACACTTGAACCAAGGGGGTTGATTTTGGAACCCTATTAGAGCAAATCTCACCCCCTTTAATGCAGTCAATTCCTATAATGTTCTCACATTCTTTCGTTACTGTGTTCTTAGAACCCTGTACACGTTTTACATTTGTGTTCCGGGTTATAAAAATCGAAACTAAAAACTATATATTTATTTCCAAGTTCTTAAATGCACGTTTTTGTGTTCCAAGTTGTCAATGAGTATTCTACAGAACTTCTCTTAAATCAAGAATTTTATTTCTACTTCGGATCTCTTCTCAAAAGAATGAGGTAGAAAGCTTAAGATCAAGTTACTCTTTTACAAGTTTAAGTTTATGAATTTGACTTTAATATGTATGCAGATTCACACATCTCATGTGTCTCATTAGCTAGATGTGTTCCAATATATTGTATGTGTTTTGCAGGTATCTTTTGTATTAAGCTAAAGAACTTGATGAGAACAATATGTAACAAATCTTCAGCTAGTCTTTATATTCTAACACAAACAACATGGCTGTTACTTCTATGCTATAGTTAGAGTCGAATCTTCCTTCAAATTTGAAGAAACAAATGTATTGCAAACTGCGATAGTTCATAACATGGCACTAATGAGAGGAGAAGTACAAGGAGTTGGCAAACACATCCATTCATGTTATTAACAAAAAAACAGCATACACTGTTCACATAAACCAACTCATCCATTTTCCATCATCACTTCTCACACCACTTTCTCGCTAACAAGAAGGTTATTGTACCACTTTCTCCATAACAAGAAGCTTATTGTCATTACTGGCTACGGGCACTGACACTATCAACAGAAAGTTAATTGATGCTAAATTGATTAAGCATCTGCAATTTCAGCAGATTCAGTAGCAGCAGCTAGGACAAGCTCTGGGTGGATCTTCCCTGCAGCATTATTTTTATCCACAGCATTGGGAAGCCCCAGTGATCTCAAGGCCAAATGTGCTGCCTTCTGCCCTGATATCATCATAGCTCCAAATGTTGGACCCTGCATTTTCCAATATGCCCCAAAACAATTAGTTTCTTGATTTCAATTTTCATTAAAGAAACAACTCTTCTTGGCTCCACCGGCCAAAGCTTACAAATAAAAGCCAGTCCAGATAAGAAAAGGAGGTAGTCTAATAAAACACCTCAACAATGAAATCAAAAGCTCAACCACTCCATAAACCAAACTAGTAAAACCCATCAATAGAAGTTTTCTTTTAACATTGCTCCTCTAATCAGACTAGTTTTAAGTTGGCTTCTCTCAAATAGATCAAAAGTATGTGCAGGTAATTATCACCGCCCTCCAGATAAAAAAAACACACGCACAAATAAAGTAACCAAAAGAAAAGTTGCAAAAGGGACAACAAAGATGCCACTGAGCATAATGGATTACTAAATGTTAAAGAGACTATTGGGTCCATGAGACCATGACCCTTTATAAAGAGAGTTGTCACTTATCTCATCAGACATGACTTCCATTTCAGTCCTATATCATCTTATCAGTATGCTGTATATAATATCTGCTAAGAGTCCCCAAAATAGTTTGATTAGTGGTTTTCAAACATCAAAAGTTGAGAATTTACCATTCTTGGAGCACCATCAATCTCAGCAACTTCCATCCCAGTAACAATCATTCCAGGCACAACCTCCCTGGTAAGCCTGACAATAGCATCCTCAGCAGTGTTCATGTCAAGGGCCTTCATTCCAGGCACCCTATCAATCAAACCAATGCTCTTAAGCCTCTTCACCCCAGTGGCTCCAAAAGGCCCATCATGGCCACAAGAGCTTACCACCACCTTGGCCTCCATGACATTAGGATCCATGCAGGATTGGGTGTCATGGTTCATGGAAACCAAAGCCCAGTTGGTGACAACCCCACCAACTCTCCCATTTTTCACAATCAAATCCTCAGCGGCCACAGCATTGAAAAGCTTCACATTAGGCCTAGCCAGCAGCTTGCTCATGATTGTGGAAGTGAAGAGAGCAGCATGCTTGATCACCACATAGTTGTCCTGCTCATCATAATCCACTCCAAGCTCATTCAAGAACAGATGTGCTGGCTTGCGCACTACCTGCACTCACATATCCACACATCATTAGTGTCACATTTTATCAAATAGCTAAATCACAAAAAGCAAAAAATAAAAATAAAAATAAAATAATCCTCTATTATGTGACAATCTTTGGTCCTGCTTTAATCTATCTTCCAATTGCTATCTAATAACAATTTTTTCTTGCTGATTCAAAATCTAGGTTTTCATCAAACTATTTCAATTTCTTCAAATTCATCATATACAATCACAACCACAACAACATAATGAGTGTCACATTTTATCAAATAGCTAGATCACAAAAAGAAAAAGAAAAAGAAAAAGAAAAATTCTTCTATTTTGTTATCTCATATGTTTGGCCATGCTTTAATCTATCTACCAATTGCTATACAATAACAATTTTTTCCTGCTGTTTCAGAATCTAGGTTTCCATCAAATTATCCAATTTCTTCAAATTCATCAAATTTTATTCAATTTCTTCAAATTCATCAAATTATTCAATTTCTTCAAATTTATTCAATTTCTTGAAATTCATCAAATTTATTCAATTTCTTCAAAACAGACCATCACAATCACACACAACCACAAAGTGAATCCACCGTCCAAATTAAAGTGATTACAATAAAAAATTACATGAAAAATTACAATTAGATGATTACAATAAAAAAAATTAAAGTGGTTCCAAATTCCAATTACTAGCATGATCAATGGTTACTACAATTCAATTTCCAACAACCAAAAACAAAAAAAGAGAAAAATCGATTGTTACCATGGCAGAGAAGAGTTGGCCACCGAGCCACGCGCCGCCACCGGGGCTAACAGATTGCTCAATGATAGCAACCTGGACGTTGGGGTTCTTACTGAGCTCGTAGGCGCAGGTGAGCCCGGCGGAACCGGCACCGACGATGACGACGTCGGTATCAGCGAAGGTGACCATGTCGGTCATGTACCTGCGCGTCATCTCGCGTGAGACAATGGACTCCTTGATCGGCGCAAATTTGAAGGATCCGAGATCATAGGGTGGAGGTGGTGAAGGTGCAGATGATGCAGCCATGGACATGCAGAGCTTCCTCAGTGAAGGTTTCATGGATTGGAAGGTGAGTGGTTTGTTGAAGGAGGAGAGAGAGGATGGGGTTGGGATTTTGGTGTGGAGGAATGAGGAGGAGGAGGAGGAGGAGGTGAAGGTGGTGGTGGTGGTGGAAGCCATGATCGGTGAAGGTGAGTGTGTGTTACTCTGGTTTCAGTGGAGTGAGTGAGTGAGTGAGTGAGTGAGTGGTATTTATAGTACAAGAAAAATTTATGAGTGACAATTGTCTAGGCTCTGCATGGAGGACACGTGGCAGATGAGTGGGAAATGGTCAAATGGATGGTAGATGATGATACTCATACTAGTTGTATTCTACTTATCACATGTGTTTCATTGCGGACCTAATTCTATCATATCATATCATATATTATATACTATTTTGGAAATAAAAAAGTCGCAACTCGCACAAGTGCGACCCTTTCATTTTATATCTTTCTTTATAAGTTTATCTATCATATTATAATTAGTAGGTAAATGATATCATATTTATATTTTTCTGATTATTTTAGTAATTTAAATATTAAATAATTCTATATTTTTGAAAATAGTTAATATATTAATATTGTATTTAATAGATATTAATGACATTGGAATAATTAACAAAAGTCAATTATGACTTTATTTGAAAATAACTAATGTATTAATTTGACATTTAATGATTTTTAATTACATTAAAAAAATAATAAAAGTTAATTGTGATTTTTCTACTATTAAGATATATGTTGACAAAGTCTTTTTTAATGATTATGGTTTTTTTTACATAACAAATACCAACTTTTGTTCATGATTAATGCAAATTCCGTTGACTGAAAAAAAAACAAAACAACATTGAATTTAATATCTTACGTTCAAAATGATATCAAATATGACATAAAAAATTGATATAAAATAGTTTTAAATTTTAATTTGGAAATTAACTCAAAAAAATTGTATTTTCAATTTTCGTATATACATCTGTAAGATTAAAATGGTTTAGATATATTGATTCAAAGCATAACAAATTAGAAAAAAATTATAATGTAACAGCTAGGATTAGAAAAAAAGACTTAAATATGTGATATATGTATTTAAAAAACAAAAGCGAAAGAGAAAATATGAAAATGTTTGATGTATGCTAACAAAATACTCTTATTTCATTCGTGCATGACGCATGATCAATAATAGTTGTTAGTAAATTAGTCCATTCACTAGAATTTAAACAATGGTCATTCACCCTGCAAAACTCCTTCACTCTTATTCCAATTGTTGCCCCATTAAAATGCGATTTGAGTTGTACTGACTCACTTAGGATTTGGATTCAAAATTTAAACCCAACACACCAGAAAATGTGGGTCAACCCCATTTTTCCTACTCTATTATGATGTCATAAAACTTATGTGAATTTTTTTAACCAATAACCAGTCCACGTAGGTTGTTACGTTTTTTTTTTTTATAAGCATGTAGGTTGTTACGTGGTTTTCATATCCGTTTTAATCCATAAAAAATTCTTCTCATCAAATATTGAGAACCCATTATTAGCCGGATCTAAAAACAAATCAAATTCATAAAATTGGAGCATTGAGATCCGAATTATGTTGGGGAGAGTCACGGCGAGGGCCCATGGACCAAGGCCGAGAGGAGACACCAAGGAGATATTGGACACCACATCTTAACCCAAAACCTTAAGGCATTAGGTTTATGGGTCCATATCCTTATAAACTCTCCCTCTTACCCACGAACCATCGGCTCTGATACCAGGGAGAGTTTATAAGGAGATGAACCCATAAACCTAATACCTTAAGGTTTTGGGTTAAGATGTGGTGCCCAAGATCTCCTTGGTGTCTCCTCTCGACCTTGGTCCATGGGCCCTCGCCGTGACACTTCCCAACAAATTATTCATTCCATCACTGTAAAATACATTGCTAAGGTGCCTATATTTATATCT